>NC_045795.1:21222714-21306096 GCF_009873245.2 Balaenoptera musculus
GGAGATGAATCCGATAGGCAAGTATCTGAAGTCAGTTAAAGCTAATGTTATCTACAAGTAGTGTCCTTAGGCAGCCAAAATACGGATGCACTAATTACTTTTAGGAAACTTAGCAATTTTGAATGTACTGTTTAGAAAAGTCCTTTGAAAGAGCATCCTGGTTAAGTGACCTAACTAAAGGATAGTTACATTAGATGATGAAATTCTTAAAATTCCACTCAGCAGCCGTTTACATTTTCTTTAAGATTTAATTCTAATGGGAACTAGAGTTTGTCGATTAAAAATATGCAGAATTTATTTAATCCCATATTAGTAAATCCTTGGTCCTATTTCTTTGGGACTCGTGTTCATTTAACGCACTCTTGTAACTCAGGATACAACAGTCAGTTCAAACCTAGAAAATCTACCTCCCTGAAATTTACTCTAGGTGAGGGAGCCATAAATAAACATGTGAATATATAATATGTAAGATGACACACATCCTGTGAAAAACAGTGAGGAGATAAGCCATAGAGCATTATGGGGACTCATTTTAGATAGGGGGTAAATGGAGATTACCTCTTAAAAGTGTTACTTGCTCAGAGACATACATAAAAAAAAGAACGAGACAGGCAGATACTAGAGGAAGAGTATTTCAAGTAGAGGGAACTGAAAATGCAAAAGCCTTAGGACAGAAAATGTGTTTTTCTTGGGAACAGCCAGAAGGCCCATTAGGCGATGAACTTAAAGGGGGCGGGGGGGAGGACACCATAATATAGGACTTCGGGTGTGTAAATTAATGTGTATAAGTAATCAAAAGCAATAGCAACCCTGATCTCTGAGATAATTTGATAATACAGATTAGCTAGATAGAAAAAGCTGTGGAATCCAACCCACCTTTTAAAAAAGACACCATAAAAATAGTATTGACTGGGTGGGGGGGGATGAATTGGGAGATTGGGATTGACATATACACTATTGATGCTATGTATAAAATAGATAACTAATGAGAACCTACAATATAGCTCAGGGAACTCTACTCAATGCTCTCTGGTGACCTAAATGGGAAGGAAATGCAAAAAAGAGGGGATATACGTATACGTACAGATGATTCACTTTGCTGTACAGTAGAAACTAACAACATTGTAAAACAACTACACTCCAATAAAAATTAATTAAAAAAATAATATCGACTTTATTATGTGGTTCAAAAACTGAAAGATTGAGAACATAGTTTATAATTCAATACAGGATTTATTTGCTACTCCTAGTCTTTGCTTGCAGAAGCCCTGTCGAATGAAGTGATAATAAAATGCAAGACACCCAGGAAAAAAATTATGGTGATATAGTGATGTAGCTTGAGTTCTCTGGAAGCAGATGCTGAGATGGAGTTTGGGGTGCAAGATGTTTATTAGGGACCAACATCTGTGAAGGGAGGAAGGAACTAGATTGGACAGAGAATGTCAAACTGTGATACAGGCCAGACAAACATGTGGGGAGCAATGGAGCCTGTATTGCCTGTCAGAGTTGCCCCACATTCGGTGAAAATGTCCCTGGATCAGGCTTTACTTCTGCCACTGATGTGGACTGCCCTGAGGAAGGGCGTGCCTTGAGTTGGGTGGAGATCTGCAACTCTGGCGAACCCTGGAGATAAGAGCTGCTGCCTATCTACTAAGTGCATTCTACAGTTGGGCAGCAATTCTTTCCTTGGTGGGGGATCTAGATACTGCATTTCCATGTCTATGACATACATTAACATGAATATAAGTATCAGTGTTGAGTAATGTCTATGATGGTATTTGTAAAACTGACTTTAGCATACATGGTTTCTTTACCTTCATTGGGGAATTTAAAAGGGATGTGTTTTCTTTTTAGAGAAATGAGAAAACTTACTTTCTAAAAATCTTTACTAATTTCATATACTCCTGTAAGAGTTTTAGACGCCACAGTCATTGCAAATGGAAGGTGATATAAAACAATAAGGAATAAGAGAGAATCTTCCACTGGCCTTTTCTCCCTCCTCCAGATCCAGCAATCACTTCACTTATCCAGTCCTGGGTTCCAGTTTTGTACCATAATGTGAAGGCTTCAAAGTGAATAGTTGAGGCCCCAAAAGAGAAGAGAATGAGGCTTTAAAGAAAACATGGAAGAGATATTCAGTACAGACCATTTATGGGCTACATATGTAACATGAATGCACTTTAGGTGGGTATCGTTCCAGTTACAATTTAGAAAAGAAATGCTATGGGACTGAATGTTTGAGCCCCCTGCCCCCCTTTCATATATTGAAATCCTAACCCCCCAATGTGATGGTATTTGGAGATGGGGGCTTGGGAGGTAAATGGGTTTAGATGAGGTCATGAAGGTAGAATCCTCATGGTGGGATTAGCACTCTTGTAAGAAGAAGAGACCAGAGCTCCCCACGCACTCCTGGAGCCCACAAAGAAGAAATCACATGAGCACACAGAGAGATGGCAGCACCTACAAACCAGGAAGCAGGTCTTCACCAGACATGGAATCTGTTGGCCCCTTGCTCTTGGACTTCCCAGATTCCAGAACTATGAGAAATAAATGTTTGTTGTTTAAGCCACCCATCCTATAATATTTGTCATAGCAGCCCAAACTGAGTAAGACAAGAAAGCACAATGTAATTTATTCAATCAGATTCTCAATTTGTAAGAGATAAAGCTATAAATCAAGATATTAGCTACCTCAACACAGAACCCACACATAACTGCCTTCTCTTAACTACCTGGTCTTATACACTTTGGTCTAAGGTATGAGTAGGAATGTTAAAGAGAGATGTTGAAAAATTTGTACATGGGCAATTTTGCAATCACTGATTGGTTGGGGAAAGAGGTTGACTAATATCCACAGGATAGTTCATCATTTCTACCCCATTCTTAAGAGCCTCCTTCATGGTGGAAGCCCTCTGGTGGTCATTTTGGGGTAACTCATATACTGACTGTGTCCTTGTACATTACCCTCCACAAGACCTTCATGATAATAATTTTCTAGTCATGTTTTCCATGTCCTTGATTAGCTGGATAACTCACTAGTCACTGTCTATAAATTAGTAAAGATACATATAGACTCGCTTTTCCTGCATCAGGCCAGATTCCCTACCATAAGAAGTGGACAACCAGATGTACCACCCAATATTCTGCTGACAGGGGGGATTTCTTTTCACTACTCTCTCTCAAGACCTCCCATCTCTAAGTGGAGGCATAACTTGTAGCGCACAGCTATCCAATTCTACTAGTGCTAAAATGCTCTGCAAAGCCACTCTAAAACAAGGCCATGATTGTTAATCCTTTTTTAACTGGTCATAGGGAGTTTACCAAGAGGTTATAAAAAAGAGTTGAAGGAGAGGTAGCAAAGCAATAGAAACAGATAGTACAGGAGTCTGGGCATCACACATCTTGCTCAGACCATCACAGATCTGGTCTTGTCTATAGAATTTCATTTTAAAATGAAATGCTACTGTGATATCCATCTTTATAATTTGGTAGATCATAGGACACCCAGTTCCTGGTGAATATTTTGGGGCACATATTTGCTTTTTGTCCCACTGTCAGGCATTCAGTAATTAAAATGGCTCAGTAGATGCTAGAAGCTACTTTTCAAATAAATAATAGTTGCCATCAGCGTAAGACTTGGCCTTATTCTAAATCCCCAGGTGTGATACTCTTCATGAGTTCTGCAAGAGTCTCCTTAGAGCATTTCTGTCTGCCATGCATAACTCCAGACCAATGACTCTTATGCATCATAAAGCCCAAGTGGCAGGATATGCACTTCAAAGTGGGGCCAAGTGAAAACCAGCAGGCTTACAAATTATCTGATAGCTGGTGAGGGTAGCATATCCAGATATGGTACATGTCACTTTGGGGAAATATGACTGTTAACTGAAGGACAATAATGTTAGTAGCTCAAAGGGTAGCAAGAGAACATTTCAGATGAAAGAAATAAAAGCTGATAGGAAAGATCCTACAGATGTTATTATTACTATTACTATTATTATTTGGCCACATTACATGGCATCTTAGTTCCCCAACCCGGGATTGAACCTGGGCCCAAGGCAGTGAAAGCATGGAGTCCTAACCATTGGACCATCAGGGAACTCCCCCTACAGAGATTTTTTTTTTAAATAATATAGGAAAGAGAGGGAAGGGTTGCTGGAGCTATGCCCCTGAGTAAGAGAGAGAGTTTTAAATTTATTTTTAATAGAAAATTTAGGAAAGTCAGAAGTAGAAAAGTCCATGGCATTGATAAACATAGAGCTAGCAGGTTGGATTAGGCCACCCTGTCTCTTATCCTACTCAGAATCACTGTAGTAAAAGTGTCAGGCAAAATCCTCAGAAAGGCTTTCAAAAATAAAAAGCACAAGAAGAGAGGCCATTTTCTAGGCCTGTGCCACACCAAGGACTAACACACAGGATTGGCTTTTCTCTCTTCTTATAGGGAAGCACATGCAAATGAGTCCAATTGCCAAAAACACCCCAGCAGAAAATGCAGAAAAGCACTTGTGTCCATAAATAGGGTGCTTTCTAAATAGGGTGAGAGGAAGTCCCTGAGGGAAAGAAAGGAAAGAGAGGTCCAACTCAAACAGGCCTGAGACAAAAGCAGCCTGCATTCCCTGTACAGGCAGGATTTCCTTTCCTTCAGCTTAACTGAGCTCATTTCCTTGAGACAGAAAATCCCTAGCTCTCTTCCCTGATCAAATTAATACTGGGAAGCAGGTAATTCTTCAGCAAACCTGCCAGTAATTAGGGTGGCTTTGTGTGATCTAGAAGAAAGGAGATAAAGAAAATCTCAGAAAATTAAAGACATCATTTTGGCTCTGCTGAGAAGCTTTATATGGTCAGCTGCTGAGGTAATTCTGAACTCCTTTGCCTTCATTTCCTAACGATCTTTCCTACCCACAGCCTCTGCACACAATAAAGCCATGTGCCTGGCCACATACTGTTGGGAGAAGTTGCCTCCATAAAGGATTGGATTGGAATCTCTGTGCATTCATTCATTCATTGTGCGCCCGAGCAATATTCATAAAGAACTTACTAAATGTGGAACCCTGGCGATAGACTATATTGAACACGACAGTTATCTCCTCTTGGAGCACAGCTGGGGAGGGGAGGGAGGTAGGGAGGAGACTGACATTAATTTAAAATAACTCCAGTAACTAATACATCATAAGAAACTGATATGGGGACAGTGATGGAAAAATAAAAAAAGAATCATGGAACAGAGAAAATAAATTTGACTTAGACCGAGAGGAACGTGTTGTGTGGAGAGGGGAGTTCAGGAAAACCTTCCCCAGTGAATTCCGTGGAGAGCTGAAGCATGAATGGAATTTAACCAGGTAAAGAGAAGAAAGGAAATCATTCTGTACCAAGGAAAGAGCATGTCCAGGACCCTGACTCTACGGTGCGCAGGCAGAGGTGTCTGTGACGGGGTGCGGGTGGCCCATAGAGCTTCCAGGCCATACAAGAAGCACTGTCCCCTGTCCCCCTCGGGCAACTGGCAAAACTGGGAGAAACAAGTTTCAATGAGGTGTAAGCACCCCGAGGCACTGAACATTTTCTCAGTTGGGCAGGCTGAGTCCAGGGGCGTGCCAGATTCACAGATGTGTGGGTCAGGATGGAGCCATATCCCTTCCTTTGAACTCACTTTTGGCACCTGATATGATGCCAGATTCTACGCCAAGCACCTGGAGATTCTGACCAGTTTGGCCAAAAATGGGACCCAGTAAGGTTCAATTCGAAGCAACACCCTCTCCATTCTATCGCTGGAGGTCTGAGGACCACGCTTTTTAAAACTAAGCAAGAGACCTGCATGGGCTGAAGTGGAAGTGAGAGTAGTCAGTCCGCAAGTGTTAGCAACCCCAGAGAGGAGCCATCATATTTGGAAAATTCCATGTAGTGAAACCTAATTTTTGTTCCTTTTGGTTTGTTTGCCAGGAGCAACATACTGTATTAGCAAGTGGAGGAGCAGAATAAGGCAATAAACTGAGAAAGCATTTCTAACTAAAGATGGAAAACAAAGTGCATGTTTCTTTAGATGACAGGAATAGACGTTCCTGAGAAAAGAGCAGAGGTACAGCTCTAAAATAGATGCTTCCTGAAGGCATGCTGTGATCGTATAGTGGTTAGTACTCTGCGTTGTGGCCGCAGTAACCTCGGTTCGAAACCGAGTCACGGCAGTAGCTTTGTTCCTCATATGCACATCACCGATTTTTTTCAACACTGCCATGGAGACAGCCTCTCTAAAACCTTTGCAAAATTGAAGACAAATGTTCAGCATCCTGCCCCCACTGGCCAGCCAAACAGAAAGTATCCATGGTTTGGGGGTTTTTTATTTTTTTTTTTAATATTTTATTTATTATTTATTTATTATTTTTATTTTTGGCTGTGTTGGGTCTTCGCCTCTGTGTGAGGGCTTTCTCTAGTTGCGGCAAGTGGGGGCCACTCTTCATCGCGGTGCGCGGGCTTCTCACTATCGCGGCCTCTCTTGTTGTGGAGCAGAGGCTCCAGACGCGCAGGCTCAGTAGTTGTGGCTCACGGACCTAGTTGCTCCGCGGCATGTGGAATCTTCCCAGACCAGGGTTCGAACCCGTGTCCCCTGCATTGGCAGGCAGATTCTCAACCACTGCGCCACCAGGGAAGCCCCTTTTGGGGGGGTTTTATGTTTGTTTGTTTTTCTCCAATTCTTCTCTTCCCAACCATACCCATGTCCAACACTCCTATTGGCATTGCCTGGAAGTCTCAATGAAGTTGAGGTAATAACAATAAAAATAGAAAACTTTTTCTTCTAAACACGATGAAATGACTGTTCAAATGCAGATCCGGTTTATTGTGGCAATCTTTTCTAGCACACAAAGGACTGATTATGAATCACACATTTCTTTTTTTCTTCTTTTAGATGCATTTTATTGTTTTTTTAATTTTTCTTGGAGCATAGTTGATTTACAATGTTGTGTTAGTTTCTGCTGTACAGCAAAGTGAATCAGTTATACATATACATATATCCACTCTTTTTTAAGATTCTTTTCCCATATAGGTCATTACAGAGTATTGAATAGAGTTCCCTGTGCTATATATACAGTAGGTCCTTATTAGTTATCTATTTTATATATAGTAGGGTGTATAAGTATCGTGGCTAGGTCAGTGGTGAGAAACTGTAAACTCTGATAATCTGGGAAAAATTAGAGGAACTTTTGGGGGGTGGGGATCATGACTCAGAAGAATAGCCACTATCTCTAGCCTCTTCAGTTTCTTGAGTGAGTTAGAAAGAGGCAAGTGGACTGGGTCAGGTGGGAGTGGAAGAGCATTGATCTGAGGTGGGGAGGTGGCTGGAAAGCAGAAGCAGTGGATGCTACCTGGGGACCACAGTGAGGTGACTAAAAAGAAGCAGATCCCCAGAGGAGCGGTGAGTTCACTTCTCATAGCACAGCACTCTGAGAATACATATATGGTACCTCATCTCCCCTGGGCCTTGTAAATTTTCAGTGCTCAAAAAAATACTGTCTTCTGTCTTCTATCTCATATTTTTAGCAGCTTATTAGGAGTTTCAACATGAAGATATCGTCTTCGATTTCCTAAAGCCTTCCCTTCATAGGGCTAAAATAGCCCCCACTTCTTCCCCAAGTGTCCACCTGACACGGATTCTGAAACTCGAACCAACAAAGCTTCAGAGATATTGTAATTAAGCTGAAATGCCTTATATTTTCAGTGTCATCCCTTAAGCAGCCCAGGTTTGAGGCTGCTTCCCAGTAGTATAACAATATTCACAATGACCATCCATGTTCATTTGGATCACATCTACTTCAATTTTCTCTTTTGTGTGTGTTATTTCTACTCAGTTTTATAAGGGTGAGTTCAGGGATCAAGTATGTATTAACCCAGACTGGCTCCTATCAATTTTTTTTTCCCACCAGTGAGTGAGGAAACTCAGATTTAGAACAGAGACAAACATCTTGATCTTTCAATTCTCTAGAACATACTTTCTCCAGCACTTACTGGCCTGAGTAGAGGAAATCCATGTACTATGGCCCAGAGGCTACTTCTTGGTAAGAGGGTTAGGGTCCTAAATCTGGCACAGAATGAACTTGTAGTGCCAGGCTAGTAATGGGTTAAAGAAGACCTACACTTGGTGATTTGCTCAAAAAGTAGAGAATTTGCTTGGCATGCACCACATGATACTTAGTGCCAATACATTTCTACTAGACTTGTCAGTTTCTCTGGTTCACAATTATATTGTGTAGCTTTGTATGACATCACTAGCAAATCTGATATAAACTGAGCAGGGGAATTATAAGGTTAAAAATTTGCATTTTCCAGGTGTCCTTTTATGATTGCTTGAATATTGGTTGGGAGCATCATTCACAACCTGCCAATCACATTTGCAGAGGGAAAACTGCCCTCCTCTATCTATGGCACTCATGGTCTGCTTTTTAATTTCTCTGTGGCTCATCATCCTCATCTCTCAATGGAAGTTAATGAGAGTTACCACTTTCGAAAATTGTTCTAAAGATTTAAGGACATGATATGCATGGGGCACTAACTCAGTGAGGTAGAAACCAAAAACATGATAAAATAAGCCATTGTTGTTATTGTTAAATAAATAAGTAAATAAATAGGATTGCTATCTGTGCCTTTGTAGTAGTAATGTTGTAAACACTGATGCTGAACTCAGCATCTACTTAAATCGACTACAGTCCTCAGCTATTTTGATGGTGATAAGTTAATTCCAGCCATGGCAGGAAGAGTTTTGTCTGTCCTCAGAATTAAGGTTCACTTCAAGATTTCAGCTAGGCTATTTTTCGGCCCCATGCCTGCCAAAATGTTTGCCATAGTGTTACCAAGGCTGTTTCCCCAGAATCATACCCCTACCCCCTCCCTCGAATAGGGAATTCTTAGATAAGAATACTCTTATCTAAGTTTCAGGAGGAAGCTGCAAAGAGAAAAAATACAGGAACTGTTTAGAACCAACTACACGCAAGATGGCAGAAGATTTGACTTCCAGTAGACCTTGAGCCTCATTATATGTTTATTAGAATACATTAGCATGCTAAATGACACACCCACCAGCACCTTGACAGTTGAGAGTTACCATGACAACAATGGGAAAAGCTCATACAAGGACTGAAAAGGAGGATTGCATCAGTTCTGGGCCTAAACCACACCCGTGTTCTCAGATAAGTCATGAATATTCCACCCACTCTTTCCAATTCCCTCCCTTCTACCTCCACTGTCCTATATAGGTATTTGGTGTTTCATTATTTGCCTTGGACTATATCGTGCTATCTATTCTGTTCCATTGGTTTATCTATCTCTGCAAAAATACCACACATATTAATTACTATCCTTTAAAATACATCTGACGTTAGAAAAGAAAACACCACTAACATTCTTTTCTTTTTTAAAATAATTTAGTTTGCTAAAGCTCTCTAGTTCTTCCAAGTATTAGAATCTGTTGGAATTTTGATTGAAATCTCATTGTATATATATAATTTTATATAATTTTAAAGAAATTTTGTATTTTTATTTTATAGAACTTTTGCTCTCATTAATATGTTGTATCACTGCATTTATTTAGGTAGTTTTTTATATCTTTCCATAATATTTTATAACTTTCCCTGTGAAAGTACTGTACATAATTTGTCAGATTTATTCTTAAGTATAATTTTTTAAACCTTATTTTCTATGTATTTCTGAATTAAAATTATGAACAGTTATCTAGCAAATGTGCTAAACTCATTTATTGATTTTAAACATTTATTGATTCTCCAGTTTTCTCTGTAGATATCACGTCATCTGCAACTAACGATTACTTATTTATTCCTGTTCACTCCTTATACATATTTTCTAATTTTAAACCAGCCTAATGAACTATTATTACTCCTCCCACATGGAATAATTAATCATATTTTTATTTGCACAATTTTCAATAGGTCTTATTATTTCACCCCCAAATCCATCCACCAGTTATTTAAATCTCTTTTCAGGGTGTTTATCCACATCCAGGTTTCTCTCAACTTCATCTCCTTGAAGAATTCTTCCCCAGACATTTCTGAACTCTTACAGTCTGGTCTTGCTCCCCTTAACACTCCATCTGTATGATATTCCCGTCATCCTGGACTGTCCCTTCACTTATCTCCTATGTTGCACTTGCATCTCATTCTTTCTGTATCCCAAGTCTTCCTACTTCTTAACCCACACTTTCATTTTGGTAGAACGTATCCTCCCATGGATCCCAAGAAAGGAAGTACTGAAGGTAAATTATACAAGGCAGTGTATATTTGAAAATGTCTCTCTTTTACACTCATACTTGATGGATACTTGGGTTTCATATAGGATTCTAGGGTGGATTTCATTTTCTTTCAGATTTGAATCCATTGCTTTATTGTCATCTAGCTTCTGGTGCCAATTTTGAAAAGTCAGCTACTCTGTTAACTTATCCCTTCTGTGACTTTTCAAAAATCCTTTTTACGGACTACTCAGTGATCCCTGCCTATCTAGATTTTTTTTTTAGTGTTGTGATATGTACTTAATTTTTTGAGGTTTATCATCCTTGCATTTTCCCTATTCTTTATATCAGGAAGTAATACTACTTAGATATTGCACATCCTAGACTTTTCCTCTAATAAACTTATTTTTTTTCTCTGTATCACTAACTTTTTTGCTTGATATTCCAGGATAGTATCACACTTTATGATCTATTTATTAAAATTTTCATTTCTGATAATATATTTTTATTTTACAAAAGCCTCTTTCCTTGTGCAAATACACTTATCTTTATTTCAGTATTCAATGTTGTCTCCCATCTCTCTGAGTATATTAATATTGGTTTATTCTCAGCATTGTTCTACCTATGTAGCCTTTGTCCATAAGTTGCTTTTTGTTTCTGTTTTTGTTACATTTATTTAATACATTCTTCAGAAATATCATGATTCTGACTTTCTATTCATGGTTTAGAGCAGAATATGTGAAAGTCTATTGCAAGCTCTGACCCTTTGGACAGTGCTTGCTTATTTTGAGTGGAAGTGGGGTCGAAGAGGGTTGGGAAGATCACTGGGTAAGGTCAAGGTTTTCATAGATGTCTCCTGTCTTTAGTCTGGAACCTCAGCCATCAAACACATCAAATGCCTCTCAGGACAGAGATCACTGTTTTATCCTTTTAGGAGCATAAACCTGGAGCCTTCTTCCTGAGACTTCCAGGCAGGAGCTAGGAGAGCTTGACTTTCTAGGAGAGAGAACCTGAGTCCTCTGAAGAACTGGGAAATGCTGTAGGGTTCAGCCTCTGTTGAGACCTGTCCACACATTTCTTTGGCACTGTTCCCAATCTGAGGCCCAGGCTACACCCTTTTGATCTGAAATCGGATCCTCGCCCCTCCGCCCAGTTTTACAATTTTAGAAATTCTTGCTGATTAGGCTCTCTCACTCTTGAGGTGAGACGTTTATTGTCCCCAGCGCTCAGGCCTCATTGAAATCTATTTCTGCTTGACTTTTATGGTGACTGGAGATAACAGAAATAACAAGACTATTTTTCAGTAACAACCCGATGCTCTACACTGCCTCAGAGAACTAAGCAGTGTATGAAAGTGGAGCTCCCAAAGAAAAGTCGGGAGACAATCTGCAATTCTGTTTCGTAAATAGCTCTCAGAAGCCTAATCTAGAAAAACAAAAACGAAAGCGAAAACCCACTCTGTTAGCCTTGGAGTGAGAGAAGGAAAAGGAAAAAAAAAAAAAAAAAGCAGTTTATAAGTTGGTTCCACTGGGGATCGAACCCAGGACCTTCTGCGTGTAAAGCAGATGTGCTAACCACTACACTATGGAACCAGAAGTACGTGGGTTTTCTGTCCCCAGGTACAAAAGTTTCTAGAAAAATACATCAGAAAATATAGCTATTTGATTCAAAGATAGATAACTTTGAACACAGGAAATTTTGGAGCTTAATTACATTTCTAGTGCATCTCACTCACGCACAAGCTTGAAATATGTCCTCAAATTGCATCATCTGTGAACACATGATTCTTGATTTGTGCCCCTTTGAACACTTCTAAACTAATCTATATTTATCCAGTCACTCAGAGAGTATTTATTTTGAGCCTACGTGCCAAGCACTTGTCGAAGTGCTGCAGATAGAGAAGTGCAACAATTAAAACCCCTGTGTGTACGCATCTTTTGCTGTAGTTCCTAGCAAATAACGGGGGCTGAATAAACGTATCTTTGTTTCAAGGGAATTATAAACGAAGTTAACAGCACTCACATGACCTCCCTTTTTTTGCAGCTGGGTTAGAGCTGGCCAATTGGGGACTGCTCACTAAGTTAAACTTGGGATATTTGTGCATTAAGATGGGAGGCAAAAAAAATGTTTTCAATTGTAGGGGTTCAGAGCATGCCACCCCAAAATATGCCTCTCTGATATGTTGATTGTTTTAAGCTAAAGACACTTGAAAAACAGCAGATGCAAGAAGGGCACTCTTACCTTCCTTTTTCTTTCCAAAAGCAGGAGATAAAATACCCATATGCCCTCTCTGTACCAGAAGGAAGGAAGCATTCTTATCACCAGAGACTGGGGAGTCCAAGCCGAGAGAAATCTGTACCAAAAAACCTCCTTAAACTAACCCTTATCTTCCTAGTCACTTTTCCACATAATTGCCCTAGTCCAAACCCTTTCCTCTTGGCACGTTTTCACAACGTTTGTCCAACCTAGTGCATAAGCGTTGGGCTCTGATTGCTTCTTTGAGTCTTCATTTTTCTTGTGAGGGCTCCCACGTACATGTAAAACTTACTTAATAAAATTTGTATGTTTTTCTCCTATTTATCTGTTTTATGCTAGTTTACTTCTCAGGCCCAGCCAGAAACCCTAAGAATAGAGGGGAAATTTTACTTCCCGTTCACAATCTCTCTCTCTTCCCTCCCTCCTTCCTTGTGATATAATATTGGTCCAACACATCTCCGTCAAACTCTGGGCCCTGATTTCCAGAGCCTTCTTGAAGAGTCGGGAGCCTTTTGGAAATCGAGTCACTGGTGAGGGCCACCAGACTGAGGAGGTTGTTTGCAGGTCACATAATCCTAGCTGTTCAAGGTCTTCTCAGTTTTCATTTCTCTTTAGAATCAATTTACAGTAGACTTAAAAACTGATGGGCTTGGGGTGGTTATACCAAACTGATGGTGGGCAAGGACCACAGTGGAAAGATTCAGCCATGTACCTATTAAACACTGCCTACTTGGATTTTTTTTCTATGCTCTGGAGGTAAGGTGTAGGATTATAGGAGAGCGAAAAATAACCAAATAGCCTGAGCACAAAACAGAAACTCATAAGTTTTCTGGAACAAACGTGAGAGGTTTCCAGTTCTTATCGAAAAGGACAAATTAGAAAATAAGCTCATGTGCCAGAAGCAAGGATTGAACCCAAGCAGGTATGCAATTTATAAACTTTAAGTTCAAAACCTTCCCACTCACCAATCACAGCAACATAGGATTCTTGTTCTCATATCTTTTCTTATAAGAAACCAAAAAGTATTTGTTTACAATCTGGGGAGTCTAGGATTGGCCTCATAGGTCCATGAAACATTGGCCCAGGCTTACAAGAATATAAACAAAAAACAAATCTTTAGAAGGTTCTTTGATGGGAAATTCATAAAACATAATTCAAACAATTATTTTCATAAAATTTACTATTTATGTGCTATGACTTGTGCTGGGTTGTTAGACTCTCCCTGACCTTGCAGACATATATTTTAACAGGAAAAGCACACAATTTTACTAAATACATAATGTCATGAAAATGTGAGAAGGCTAAGTAAAGGAGGTGTAGGATGCTACATGACCACCAACACATCCTGGAGACCCTTACTAAACCAAAACTTAGGACACTAGAAGACACAACCCCAATAGACTATCATTGAAAAACCCAGTACACTTCTCTAGATATCTAGACAGATCATGTCTCAAATATAAAAAAGAAAATCTATACTTTTTAAAAGAGAGAATATTTTTTAACCTAGTAGCAGAGAAAGACCCTTTAAGCATAACCTCAAAAGTACAAACCAGTAGGGGAAAAAAAGATAAATGCTTAATAAAATCAAGGCTCTGCCATGAAGTTCTGTCAAAGTCAACAGACAGGTAACATAATAGTAGACAATACTGCAAGGTCTAAAATTCACAATAGACTAATAACTACAATATACAATGTACCCCAGGTATATCAACATGAAAAATACACCAACCTCTATACGAATATGGACAAATGATAAGAAAAGTATCAGTGTACATAAGATGCAATTCGAATGACTAAAAAACATATAGACAGATGCTCAAAATCTTTAGAAAACATAAATAAAATTTTAAAGAAAACAATGATGAGATTTATCACTCTACACATACTAGATTACAAAGTAGAAAGCTGAATAATGTTAAGCCTGGGCAGGGATAAAAGGATATGCAGTGCTGGTGGGAGTGTAGGCTTACAAAAATAAACTGGGATTAATTAGTATACATATATATATACACTAATCAGTGTGCGTATATATATACACACATATATATACACACTCGCACAAGTACATAAAGGGGGATGGATGAGGAAGTGGTGTTATATGGAGTGGGGGGACAATGGAGGCAACCTGTGAGCCCATCACTGGGACAGAAGAAAGGAAATACAGTGCCCATTATGGGATCTTACATAGCAATTAGAAGCAATGATTTAAGTGCACACAGAGCAACTTTGATGGATCTTAAAGTCATAATGTTCTTTTAAAGGCATAAGAATATATATCATTTATATAAATTTATAATATATGTGCACAAAACAAAAATGTCAATTTTGCAAAAAAAAATATGATCAAAGTGATACACAATAAACAAATTAGAAAAGTTGTTTATGTAAGGAGAGGAATGGCAGCAGGACATAGGGACAAAGGGAATGAATAAATCTTGTTGTAAGAAAGGGCAAGTAGATTAGGTACAGGCTAGACAGGCAGGGAAGAGCTGAGGGCTGCCTAGAGGAAATGGGGTGTGTAGATCTGTCACAGGATCTCCTAAGTGATTTCTCTTTTCTCCAGGGTCTTGCATTTTGTGGATGTTCAGTGAATACATAAGCCCTCGTCCTTTCCCATAAAGCACAAGGCACAAGGCGGTTATTTAAACATTTCAGAATGATGGTCTCATCTATTCTTCCCCCACGCTAAGCTGTATTCAGCCAACATGCCACAACCCCTTCTGCAATCATCAACCTGATCTGGAAACTGAGAAGAGAGGTCATGTGACTCTGCTAAGACACGCCCTGCATTTGCCCAAGTTAGAGGCTCCCACGGCATCCTGCGGGAGTTATTTACCACATTGTACCCTAATTTTCTCTTTAATTCTCTGCATCCTCCACTCATTTTTACAACCTATGAAGACAGGAATCAAGTCAGTTTTAACTCAACGGTGCAATGAGCAGAATCTCCTGTGCATCAGCGTGTCCTTATCTTTGCTTGCTTTCTTGTGCCAGGTTAGATAAAATAGAAGGAAGCATGATAGTCTTGCTCACGTGCAGTGAATTAGCTCAGAAAGTAGCACCGTGGCCTCTGTAACCTTGCAGTAGCGGAATTAGTGCTTACATCTCTCGTTTGGGGTGGGGGGAGGGTGTTGGAGGGAGAAATTTAAAAAACTTGCTTTATTTCCCTGCTTCTAGAATACAAATCCTATAGATGAAGAAGTTTTTGTTTGGTTGGTTCGCTGCTCTATCTCCAGTACCTAGAAAATTACCTGAAATACAGTAGTGACCACATTTGTGGACAAAATGAATTAACGGAGAATATTTTTAAATGTGTTGCAATATCCAATATTTCCTCTAGAGGGAGATAGTCACCATGAAATAGGAATTTCACTCCAATTTAAAATAATTTTTAAAACCTCGCGCTGAAGAATGCATTTTTATTTTTAATGTTGAATTTTCTGCTTTAGTGTAGAAATATAGTTCAGAAATACAGGTGCGTTCTCTCTGTCACAAAAAGTACGTTTCTGGCAAAATGCTACACTTCACAGAAAATATTACAAATATGATATAACTGAATTGTAGTTTGAGAGGGGGCCCTGTGGCTTAGCTGGTCAAAGCGCCTGTCTAGTAAACAGGAGATCCTGGGTTCGAATCCCAGCGGGGCCTTTCCCCTTCGGTTTTTGTATTTCAACAGTGTAGTTGCCACTAAACATGCTGGAGATGCATTGAGGAATTTATATTACTGGTAAAGTCTGTATTGAATTGTTATTCCAATTGTGGAGAGTCTTTTTCCAGATAATAGCATCACAATATGAAGAGTTGTGATGAAGGGAAAAGTGAATAAGTTTCCTGTAATTGATAGAAAGTGATGGATTTGCTAATGATTGGTATATGAATTGAGCACAAATTATCTTGCAGTACCTGATAGAGAGTAAGATTTCAAATTCTGTCTTGGAAGTTCAGTCTCAGCTCTCTTAACCTGTGACATCCAACATAGCTAAATGATGGAGTTTGGTTATCAGTGTCAGGCAAAGAATTAATAAGCCACGACATTTGGTTTGGAATCAGACTCATTTTTATTTTTGAGAACAAGAGAGCAATATCAAATGTAGACCCCCATCATTTTGGTTTTGTACAGCCCTAAGAACTGTATTTGTGCATCAGGAGAACCTACTGAGTGCACAGGGGGAAAACTGGAGCTCAATGACGTTTTGAGGAAATAAATCACAAGTAGATTATCACTTTCTTGAATCTTAAGTGACATTGTAGTTTATAGCTAAAATGTACACTGTGTAGCACTGGCCTATACATTGGGCTTTTCCCTTTTATCTAGAGAAATTTCAAAGATTATGACTGGAGTTCCACCAGAGTCACTGTCTTTTCACTTTAGTAGAAATAGTCCTGCACTATGCCTGAAATCCTGTTTATACTTCACTGGAAACCTGGTTTCATTTTCCTCAGTTTATCCATAGAGTTCTTCCCCATCTACTTCCCAAGGAATGTGAGCAAAAAAGGTAGTCATGAAGGGTAGCAGATTATGCCACCCCAAAATATACCACTTTGGCATAAGGACTATTGTGAGCTGAAGACAAATGAGAAGAAGCAGATACAAGAAAAGCTCACTGCACTTTCCCTATTTGCCTATAAAGCAGGACATACAAAGGACATAATACATTTAAAAAGTCCCCCCCACCACCAAGAAGGGCAAAGATTAATCCCCAGAGACAACTTTAGACCCTATCAGCCTGGAATCTAAATAACAAATTTTACTAACCAGCCTTTCTGAAGTGAAAGATCTGATGAGAGTTTATAACAAGACTAATGCCACTAACAAGGAACTTTGGAACAAGAATAGCAAGGAATAACAGAGCCATTCCAAAATAAATTTTAGACAAAAATCTCTTTAGACATAACAATCAACCATATTTTCAAAGAAGACAGAAAACAGTGCATCTAATTTATAAATGTGAATGAACATAATCTTTACAGAGAAAAAAATTCTTGATACATAACATATAATAATTCTGAGACACAATATGCCATGAATATCCAAACCATGTAATAAGAATATATAAACAATATATCAACAATATCAAGCAGAGAGATTCAATAAGTCTGGAGTAGGTCCTACACATTTATATATTAATAAGGTTTCACAGGTAAGTAATGTAAATCTTCAATTGAAAGCCAGTTGCCTAGATGTTAGATTCAAAGTGTACCAAGTTAACATTTAGAAAGATAACTGAAATTATGACTCATTGTATTCTACTGATGTTGTCTAATATCAGGCAAAACAACACCAGGACTCTGACAAATGGAAATATGTTATGAACAGTGGGTACTGATAAATCTCTAGGAATTTTCCATTCCTTGAAGGCTGTCAGCTAGCGGTCATTCTCGGTTTCTAGTGAATGTCCACATTCCATGGCTGGTGGCCGCCTTCATCTTCAAAGTTAGCAGTGACCTGTCGAGGCCTTCTCATACTTAAAATCTGTAAGTATATTATTTAATATGCAATGGAGTAGTGGATGCCCTTTATTAATTAAAAACATTTTTTCAGGCGCTGGCTTTGAGCCAGTCACAGTACTTGACACGAAGGATGCAGCACTGACCAAAGCAGAGGAAGGCCTTGCCTTCTTGGACTTATTGAGCACCCACTATGTCCCTGGCACTGTGCTTGAGACATTACTTATGTCATTATTTAATCAATATCATGTATGTCATTTTCAAAGTAACCCTATACTTTTAAACAAGAGAAAGAGTAAACATATGCTGGGAGTCTGAGGGACAGTGCAAGGGTCGAGGAGAGAAACAGGAGTCTCGTGCTGGGCACACGGAGACCCAGGCGCCAGACCTCAAGAAAAGGACAGACAGGGAGAGTGAGGCACTTAGACTGAGAGTAGCCCCAGGGGCTCTTGCCCTCCTATCCCCCACTGTGCACCCCGTTTTCATTTTGGATTCAAATCTTAAATCTAACGCTTTTATGATAAACGTTCGAAAACAATTTAGACGAGTTGTAAATGGCTTCGTAACTGGCAGCACCGAGGTAACGGTCAAATATAACCCAAAGGCTGACCATTGCTCCATTTTATCGCAGAGCATTCGGTTGCTGGTCTGAGGCTACGCCACAAGCCTGAGATATTCCCACACTGAGAAAAAGAAAACCGAAATACCACGAGGCATATTCTTCAAGAGGAATCGAATCAGCGACCTTGACATTATAAAAACAATAAATACCCTAACCAACTGAGCAACTTACCATGAAGAGGAATGATGCTTTTACATTTCAGAAGTATAAACTATATCAAAACATTATTGCCTGAAGTTTTTTACAGAATGATGCAAGACATTTCTCTAATTCTCCCAGTTTCCTCTTCCCCTAAATACATCCACCTTACCTCATTCAATTTTCTTTAAAAGCTCTCCATCCTGACTCTGGTACTTTATTTCTTTAAAAACCAAAAAAAAAACACAATCAAATCGTTCAGCGGTAGTGATATTAGGACTGTCTGTAATTAGATGTACGGGTGCAATTTCCACCGGTGATGTGGTCTATAGGTAGGACGAGAAAAGGAAGGCGGAGGGTACTGGCCCGTACGGGGATCGAACCCGCGACCTTGGCGTTATTAGCACCACGCTCTAACCAACTGAGCTAACCGGCCAACCCGCAGAAAACGTTTTCACTTACATGTTTTAAAGTCATACCTAATTAAAGTCGGCGGTCTTCTTTGTAAAATGTTTTTAGAAATGTTCTTTTTTCTATCAAAAAGGAAAAGACAATTCCCAGTTGCCTGCACGGATGAACCGTGCTTCTCCCCAGGAAAACTCAGTCTTTCTCAAACCGACCGAGGAAGACTCAGATCAATGTCCGGGAGCAACTACCTCCTTGCAACTATTCCCAGAAGGCCTCGGGAAACGCGAAGCCCTTGCAAGCCTGAGATGGTGGCGGGAGGATCACAGAACTGAGCACAGAGCAGAGCTTGGTGGACTCGGCTTCCGGGCACGGGGTGCGGATTCTCGGCTCTTGGAGGTCATACCGGGAGGGTCATCTCTTCCCAGAGGCCTTTAGCCGCTGGGCTTCAGGGTGGTTCCGCAGTCGCCTTTAAGCTAAATCTGTAGCCGTTCGTCCGGAGCGGAATAAGACAGGGACCTGATGCTGCAATGCCAGACATAGGCCACTTGGTGGCGCCCGAGTGCAGGGCTGAGGTCTGAGGCAAAAGGACTGTGAAGACCGCCCCCCTCCTGAACCTCTGACCCCTCCCCATCTCCCCAAAATCTCCAGATCTATGACGAGGGAAGTCGAGACCACAGCGAGTCCGGAGTTAGGGCCTTGTTCCGGACCAGGGAGAAACACCGGAATCTGAGAGGAGTAGGGGAACTGAAGCCAAAGGCAGGCAACTCAGAGGAAGGAGTTGGGAAACCTTTGCCCTTTTGAGCCTGGCCTGATCTACCTGCAAGCAGGTGTCAACGATGGCAGGGACCAGTAGAGCAGCAAATTTCTGCTTGCTTTCTTTTCTCTGTTGGACCCTACAACCCTCTCTCTCTCTCTTTTTTTTTTTTTCTATTTTTTTTGCATCTGAAGTTAATTGACTCGTTTTATATATATAGTATATCGAGTAAGATTTGAAAGACTATTCTAAAGAGAGCTATTTCTTTTAATGAGGCAAGTTAACTATTCATTTACTTGTTTTACATTATGCAATTTATAAATTTTGTTTTTAATTGTTTAAAAAGCTGCAAGATGGTATTTCTTATCTTTAGTACATTTCTTTAACTTTGTATCAGCATCCACCATATGAACTAGTAGCTGTCTTCATTTTCTTTGTCCTCTAGTAAAAATTCGGTGGACAGTGAGTGGAAAAACCAATTTTTAAAATCTAATTGTATGTATTTATTTATTTTTATTAAAAAATTTTTTACTACAGTACTTGATCTGTAGTCTTTTCTCCTCCCTTAGTGCTTTACTGCCACTCTCCCGGATTTCCAAACCTTGAGAAACCTCTCTCTGCTTAACAGCCAGAATGTCAGCTGTTTGGGTGACTGGACATTCTCTTTGCTCTCCTGTCCTCCCCCAGGTTTCTTTGGCTGTGAGATCTCTCTCCATTCAGTAAGCTTTGGAGAGATTTCTCTCAGCTCTCCAGTCCTGGCTGTTGGCAGCTAAAACACAAAGTGCCTTGTACTGTTTGCTCTTCGTGTTCCTGCGGTACTCCCCAACTTCAGAATGTTTTGAACTTGAGAGTGCCTCAGTGGGTATTTCCACTTTCTGGCCTTTTTCCTCACCCCCTTTTGACCTACTCTCCTCATCAGAGACAACCAGAACTGGTTTTGGCTACTTGAAATTCTGTTTGGGTCAAGCAAGCCCACAAACAAACCTTAAAAATGTCTAAGTTTCTTCTGGTTTCTCCTAATCTGGTCTTCACAGGTTTTTCCTCCTCTGTGCCGCTGCCCATCTGCTAGGAATAAGGACAGCCAGAGGCTTCTTTCCTCCTATGAAGGCCTCTTTCTAGAATTTAGTTTATGTTGATTCTTTTGTATCCTCAGCTCCTGATGAGTTCAGAAAATCTACTCCCCTTAAGCTTATGGCTTTGCTTTAGTTAGTAGGTTGAGAGGGACACACACTTGCAACTTCCTACAACTTAACCAAAATGGAACTCAGTGCTTTGTATTTTTAAAATATTTCCAAATTTCTGTGCCAAAAGTACTTTTGTCATTCCTTGAAACTATTTCCTTTAAAATATATAGCAACAGACTAATCTCTTTCAATAAGGAAATTAACCATGTTGCCAGGTGCTTTGCATATTGTTTCAGGTAATCCTTATGTCACATGTCATTTATTCAATTGATATTTTAAAACAGCCAGTTTTGTTCTTATATTGAAGTGAGAAGAAGTGAGATATAATATCCATACGACACCATGAAAACTTCAAGAAGTGAAATGAGTGACCACCTGCAGGTATGTCGCCAGATTTTACTTAGACTTCCAGGTGATACTGCTGGGCACTTGCAGGGAAAAATAATGTCACATGGAATTTGGATACATTTCAGAAAGTTACCTCGAATATTGTCCCCTGATTTGACAAATGTTTATTGAGAACTACCAGTATAATGGTCCCAAAGCTACACATGATCCCTTCCTCACCCTCCCAGAGCTTAAAATCCAATACCACCATGACTTCTGATTAGTTGTCTAACAGTGGAGATGGCCTTCTCCACAGAAGTGGTATCTTCATTCTACTTTAAGAAATATCTTCTTCAGTCTTTTGCATCTGATACTGGTGTATTTTCTACACAAATGATCAGGACAGATTAGCAACATTATCCAGTGAAAGCACTTATACTATGCGCCATGGAAAACTTCCATATATGGGCACGTATCTTCCATATCTCGGCACATCTGCTTAAACAGAATATCCTGTTTGGAATCCTATCTCTTGCTTTTTGTAATTTTGGAGAATAATATCACCAGCAATGTTGAAGACAGCTTGATAAAGCAGATATTTTTAGAAGTTAAATGATGGAGAAAATTGTGAACCTGTTGTCAGCTAGGAAATGAGGATCCTGAGGTAAGGAGATGACAGTGGGGTATTTTGTATAGAAGTGCTGAGGTGGAAGGATTCGTTCATATAAAAGACTGCGTGAAAAATCACTCCCAGTGGGGCCTCAAAAGAGTACCTTAAATTCTGTCTTGGAAACTGTAGGCTGCAGCATTCTCATTCCGTAACACCAGTATATTATGGAGAGCAGTGGAGTCTGAATGCAAGCATCAGAGCATTAAAAAACAAGCAAACAAAAAAGTAAAACAAATAAACAAAAACAAACAACAACAACAACAAACTTACATCCTTAATTCACAAAAAAAAAAAAAAAAAATTCTCCAGAATGCTGCCTTAGCTTTCCAAGCCTGGAATTTTTTCAAGAATTGGGATTATGAAAGGTTTTTGTTTTGGTTTTTGTTTTCATAAATGGAGGAAAGGGGAGAGAAATGCGCTGCAACAATGAACATTTCCTCAACAGGCATGAAGTAAACAAACCTGGGAGCTACAGACAAAGTCTACTCAGTTATGTATAAGGGCTGGCGCAGCCGCAAGCAGGTGTTTCCTTAGTGTAGTGGTTATCCCATTCGCCTCACACACGAAAAATCCCCGCTTCGAAACCACGCAAAAAAAAGTGTTTTTTTCCTGAAATGTTATGTACTTCTGCTTGATTTCGAAAACTTGCTTATATTAAAAAATAACAAACCCCACAAATCTTCGCACTTACTCTTTGTTTGAAAGAAGAAATTATCCTGAGAGTCCCGCGCCGATGCATGGTTTCGCTGTTCACATGGGGCAGTTTTCCCCTTTCTCCCGTCTCTCCTCTGCTGGGTTCCGACGAGGCCTGTGAGGGTCCCTGGGAAAATATCAGAGGAGATGAGCCGGCGCCGCGGAAGTGGTTGCTCTCTTCGGAATTTGGATTTCTACAAAAAGAGGCTTCACCAGGAACCGACCCTGAGGGCAGCTTGATCTTGGACCTGATCTGTAGCAGAAAAGTCTCCCAGACTCAAGCCAATTTTGAATGAAGAGAAATCTGTTTCCCCTTGAGAAAGACTACCGGCACATTGCCAAAAACTTATACTGTTATTCTTCCTCCTAGCCTTTCCTAAAGGGACCTGCGCTCATGTACCAAAGTGATTGTGCATTAGGGAAAAGGAAAAAATCAGACTTTTCAGGAATTCCTAGACAATGGCTCGGAACCGGCATTACTTGCTAGAGATAAAAAAACATCATTGCTGTCCCCAGGCAGTAGGTACTCATGAAGGTCAGACAACCAATGAAGTTTTGCCCCCTGTCCATTTCACTGTGGGCACAGTGGATCCCTGAGCCCACCCTGTGGTTACTTTCCCAGTTCCAGACAGAATCTCTATATCATTTCCATGACTAATGGAGTGAAGGCTATTATGGCATAAAAGGCCAATTAGAGGCCACCAGAAACTCCTCTGTGAAAATAATTAAACAAAACGCAATACTGGTATTCCTGGACCGATTGCAGAGATTAGTGCCAACATCAAAAACTTGAAAGATACAGGGACAGAGATTCACCAAATTTCTATTCAACTCACTTACTCAACTGTAGAAGGTAAATGGGTTGTGGAAAATGACAGTTATTGTAGATCTAGTCAAGTGATTATTTCCATTGCATCTGCTATTCCAGATGTTCTTTTATTAATGGAGAAAATTAACACATGCCCTGTCACCTGGTATGCAGCTACTGATATGGTTAGTGTTATTTTCTCTATACCCAGTCAGAAAGACCATCAGAAGCAGTGAGCCTTCAGCTGGCTGAGCCAACAGTACACCTTACCTGCCTTACCTCAGGGGTATATCAGCTCTTCAATCATATGTTATAAATTAGTCTACAGACTAATTTATAGTGCCCTTTCCACCTTCACCACCTTACCATTTGTTCTAAAGTTGAAAGCTGATTTTTGTTGTTTTAAATATGAACACTGTAGGCAAATGTATATTGTGCAAACTGATCACAAGTGAGTGGGTCTACCTTTCCAGAACTGGCTCAGTCTTGTGCGCCTCATTTGCATCTCTATCCCAGTTTTAGTCCATATGGGCTGCTGTAACAAAAATACCATAGACCAGGTGGCTTAAAGGACAAACATTTATTTCTCACAGTTCCGGAGGCTAGTGTCGATTCTCAGTCTGGTGAAAGTTTGCCTCCTGGCTCCCTGTCTCATAGACAGCAGTCTTCTCACTGTGTCCTCAGATGAAGAAAAGGGTGAAAGAGCTCTCTGACATCTCTTTTATGAGGACCTAATCCCACTCATGAGGACTCCATCCTCATGACCTAAAGCCCCCGCCTCCAAATACCATCTTATTGGGGATTAGGTTTCAACGTAATTTGGGGGAGAGAGGCACGTTCAGTCTATAGCAATCACCAAAACATCCATTTCCTTTTCTGACTTGATGTTTAGTCAAGTATAAGTTGATATTGACTTTTTGTGCAGGGAGACCAGTGGCCAATGGGTGATGTTGCAACCAATTATTAAAACATTTTGAAAGGAAATTATCCTGAACTGATCCTTCACATCCAGAAGCGCTGCCCCACCATACAGTCCTGACTGTCAGTTGAGTCTGAAAGAGTCTTCGTAGCCATCAAAGGAGGCATTTTCTAAGATATCTTTTTACCTCCCATTTCTTCCTGAAATTGAGAAAGGAAGTTGACTGAGAAAGACGCTTGGACAAATTTTAAAATCAAAGACGCTTTAAAGAAAATACCAGTCGGCAGACGTCAATCCAGGAGGAAAGAGAAAGAACATCTCCTGGGGGAATGTTGATGTGTAGAAGAATGTGGTACCATTTAGAACTGAAAAGAATCCCTGGCAAAAGTTAAACTCCCAAGGTGGACACAGGGAGGACGGGATGAACAGTGACTGCTTTTGGATGACGTTATTTTAAACAACCTCCTTTTTCTGTCCGCACCTCCACTTGGGGGTGAATTCCTTAGTAGAGTAGAAGTACTAGGAAGAAAATCAAGATCTAGCTGAGAAAAAAACACAAACATTTCAAAAGAGCTTTTTAATTTGTGAGTGGATTTCACAGTCTTCACCCCAAGATTATTTAATTCTCCAAAGTGTTCTGTTGGAAGAGCTATGAAACCGCCAGAACTGTGCACTGGTTAAATGACAAAACTGGGGACAGGACACTGGAGATTTATACAGAGTCACTTCACTCAGTGCTCTTTGCCCCGGGAAAGGATTTCCTGTGAAAACAACTCCTGGGCACTGTCCGCTGTAAAGAGGACTACACTGTGGCCAAGACAGAAAATAAAAAGAGAGCTATGCTCTTTTCTCTGCAAAAACAAATCAACAAAACAGGACACACACAAAAACAACTTTTAAAGTTGTATTTCTAGACCTAAAGGAGAAAGTTTAAGCTATTTAAATTCTGCTAATTCTTCCACTTCCTTCAGAACATCCTAGAGCAAATCAAGGGCCTTGAAGTCAGGGTGTGAAGATGGTGGGCCTGACCTACTGAGCTGGTCCTGGTTGCTCACAAATGGAAGATCCAATTCAGTGGATCATTCCAGAATCGTTTGATCTTGGATCAGGTGATTCTCCTAGAGACTCCCAGGTCTCCCGTGCCCTGTGTGTCCAGGGCTAGGCTTGGACAGCATTCCAGAACCTTCTTGCCTTTTTGCCTCAGGCTTCCTGAGTGGCTTCAAATCTTATTTGTGTGATTAGCTCCTTCTGAGGCTCGAAGTGAGGCCTCCTTCAGAGTGCTGGCTATTGCTGAGTTCCAGAAAGGAAGGGCTAGTCACCATTCCAGAGGAGAACTCTGGTAAGAAAAATTTTCTCCTCCACTTCCTCATTTATAGTGTTTTCTTGAGCTTTTATTTGATTTTTTAAATAGGTAGCATCTAAAGTCTAATGTGACATGCAGTAAATTTCTTCCTCCTGCTTCCAAAGAATTCCACCTCCTTAGTCTCCAGCCCCTCAACTGGGAACTTTGTTGTGAGTTTACTGATTATCCTTGAGAGTTTGGGTTTTTTTTTTTGGTTTTTGTTTTGTTTTGTTTTTGTAAAGTGCATATATAATCTAACATAAATATATCTCCAATAGTATCATTCTATAGAGATTGCTCTGAACCTTGCTTCTATTTTATAGTATATGTATGTACATAGTGATCTTTATCATTTTGTTTTAAATATGCATAGCATTCCACTGTGTAGTTATGCCATAATTTATCTAATTAATAGTTCTGACTAACTAGGTTTTTCTCAATCTTACTATTACAGTTAATGCTGCAGAGAATAAGTTAGAACACAATATAATTTCTTATGTGTTCAAGTCTGTGTTTTACATTTGTGGAAATGCTGTTTCAAAGAGTATATGCATTTGAAATATTGGTAGATCCTGCCACATTGTCCTCCTAGCAGCAAGGCATAGTGTATTTGTGGAGAACACAAATGAGCAGGATCGTAGACACACTTAATACAACTCTTACTTCATTCCATGCCCAGTATGAAGCTAAACCAGGCAATCCACGGAGACCGTAGAAAATTTTAGAAAATCAAGGATTCTTGTGATGCTGGAATATTGCCTTCTCTCAAGGAGGTGAGACTTCGCAGCCTGGAGCCTGGCAGGATGGGGACAAGTTGGATGAGGCTGAGTGGAGAGATCTGATGAGGGGACTTGAGGAGTGATCTCCTTTTACGTACTGCTTAAAGTAAACACGCCAAATAAGCAAGGATAGCTAGAATTGATAAGCAGGATTATAAATCAGGGACCTAGATGGTGTTTTTTTAACACCTAAATAGGAACTGGGAGTCAAGCTGTGATGGCCGAGTGGTTAAGGCGTTGGACTCGAAATCCAATGGGGCTTCCCCGCGCAGGTTCAAATCCTGCTCACAGCGTTTCTCGGTGCTTTTCTATTCAAGTTACGAGATGACTTCCTCAGTGTGGTTCTCGACTATTCGTCTTATTCCATAAACAAACTGAGGAGTAAGGAGGCAGCTTTCCGTCCCGCCCCGAGTACACTCTCAGTATTTTGGCTCTTCCATCCTCCTCCAAACTGGGCGGGCACCTGTGAATCCCTTGAGCGCGGGGGCGGGGCTTCCTTCAGCCCAACTATCTGCAGCTACCCCTCAGTACCCGAGAAGCTAGAGACTTAGTGAACGCTCAAAACAGCTGCTTGTTTTGTATCCATTCTGTTAAATCTAAAAGTAGCAGCAGGTCCCAATGGCAAAGAGAAATAAGAAATTCTGTTTTTAAAAATCTGTAATAAAATTCCCCGCTCTGTTAATGGAGATGCAGGTAGCTTCCTTAAAGAGTCCTCTGGTATTTAAAAAAACAAACAAATAAAACAGGCTAGTGAGAACCATGAAGGTCTAGGATCATAAATATCTGTGTGTGTGTGTGTGTGTGTGTGTGTGTGTGCGCGCGCGCGCGCTCTTTAAAACATTGTGCTATAGAAGTGAGGAAACCGAGGCAAAGAGAAGATACACAACTTGGGCCAACGCAATAAATCTAACGAGGGAAGAGTATGGATAAAAGCTGTGGGCACCGTGACTGCACTCGGACCCAAACTATTGTACTTCTCGCTCAAAGAACTGCCCTCACTTATAAACACTTTTGTATTTCCACATATCTATTTCGCCTACATTGAGCCCTTAAATATAACTAGCCAATTTATGTAATGATACCGGTATTCTCTAATTTTATAATTATATTAACTCTGAACTTCTAAGTTCCTATATGAATTTGGTTCTTAAAGTGTTTACCTTTATTAAATTATTATCCCCATTTCGCCCAATTTGGGAGGATGGGTGTTTCGGAATGTTTTTCTGCTGCATAGAATCTGAAATTATTTCCTGTGTAAAGAGTTTCGGCTCTTTGGAGAGTGAGATTGAAAAATATGATAATACCTCAAGAATGTGTTTTATTCCACTTTCACTATATCAAAATTGAAAATTAAATGGGTCACTAATTTTTGACCCATACTCAACATCAGTAAGTGCCAAAGGAAAATGAAATGACTTGATGAATGGACAGATGAACCGACTGCAGAAGTTAAAGAAGCGTTCATAAGTAGAAACAACACAGACAATCACGCACATAATTGGGGGGGAGGGGGAATGCTAACCACAGTCGTTCTATCACATACATGATGCTCCAAGGCAGAAAATTCTTTCATAATTATAAATATTTTAAGTGAATGTAACTTATACAAATTGACCCCGAAGATAACCAATCAGTTTTACTAGAATCCATAGGTCTTTCTTGTACAACTAATTTCCGTCTGTATCATGAATCAACTGTTTTCTCAATGATTCTAGTGAATAATGAGTAATAGATACTTTTGTGACAAGGGGGGCCAGTGGCGCAATGGATAACGCGTCTGACTACGGATCAGAAGATTCCTGGTTCGACTTCCCCTTGTCTTTTAGGAAAAAATAAAAATACGTCTCTGTGTACATGTTTCAAATTGGTAACAAACAAATTCTTAACGTCCTTCGATCTGGTTCTTCGCCTTGCATGGTGCCCGCCACACAGTGCAATTTTGGCTGTCCGTTAAGTCTGAATGGATGCGTAAGGTATCTCTCTTCTGAAATGTCCTTTTAATCTCGTTTCTTTTAATGATACTGAGAAGGGGAGTTGACGGAAAGGTCTTTAGAAAGACAACTTTAAAAAATTAAATACGGAATATTATTTGACCATAAAAAGGAATGAATTTCTGATACATGCTACAACATGAGTGAAACTTGAAGACTTCATGCTAAATGAAAGAAGCCAGACACAAAAAGCCAGATGTTGTATGATTCCATTTATATGAAATGTCCGGAATAGGTAAATCCATAGCGGCAGTAGTAGTTGCCAAGAGCTGGGGAAAGGGTACAGAGTTGGTTTGCAGGTGATGGAAATGTTTTGAAACTCGATAACGGCGATGGTTGCACAACTCTGGGAATATACTCAAAAACACTGAATTGTACACTTTTATGTGAATATTATAGAATGTGAAGTATATATTAATTTTTAAAGATCAAAGAAGTGTCAAAGAAAAGAAACAAAGTCTGACCAGTATTTTCTTCATTAATTTTTCCCCCATTGGGCAGGGCTCTCACTCTTCCGGCTCCTCCCCTGCACACTTTCTGTCTCTGAGCATCAGTCCTAGAGGAAAAAGAAGGGACATCAACTGGAGAAACTGAAGCAGGAAAGACGCTTCTGTGGACAAACGAAATCATAGCGTCCCCCTTAGGCCCTCAATTCAGCGATCTTGGCAAAGATCTGCCCTGACACCCGAGAAAGCTATTCAGACTCTTATCTCCCCGCCCAGCTCCGAATCTCAACTAGAAGAGCGCGGCAGCCTCACCGCCGAAGACTGAGACTAAGAAAGTGTTCCGAGTTGTAAGCGATCCTAGACAAAAGTTAAACAGACAAGAAGAGGGCGACGGTGTCAAAGGAGAAGAGGAAAGTGGCAGTTTGGGGGTGGTGTCTCTTTCAACAGCTGGATCTCCTTTCTAGGTGTTCCTGGGGCGTGACTTCAGACGCTTGGGGCCGAGTGGAGGAGCCTGGGAAGGAAATCAAGGTGAAGCTGGGAAAGGAACAAAAACATGCAAAGGAGACTTTCATTTGTTGGTATTCATGTATTTATCTTACAAAAGTTGATTGACTCTGGACAGTGTGCGTTGTGAGGGGTGCCGGCAACCGAAAGAATGAACCTGCCACGCGTCTAGACCTCGTTTGATACATCATCTGTTGGGCTGTTACCGAATTAAAAGGGGAGCGGGGTGGGGAGAGAAGGTCCAAAGGATTTGGAACTTCCTGATGTAAATGCTTCTCAAAACTTAGCGCGGAGAAGTATGGATAAAAGCTGTGGGCACCGTGGAGAAACCGTGCTAAGAAACCGTGCTAAGAAAAAGTATTAAGCCCAGTTTTCTAGGCTTCACCCCCCTCCCCCCCCTCCGAGATTCTATATTGGTACTAGGATGCAGCCCATGAATTTTTAGCAAGGTGATGCTTCTGCTGCTATTCCGCTGACCATACTTTAAGCAGCACTGGACTAGTGCGTTGTATTTTATTACCCACTTTTTCCAGCTAACATCAACAGGGAACTTCCACGGTAGAAGAAAAAAAAATAGAACATCTATATGGAGACGCTCACAACTTTAGTATTATTCCACTAGGCTTTAACCAACCAAGGTAACCGACTTTTCTACTCTCAAGATTTTTGGTTTGTTTTTCTCTTTTATAAACGTGTAAGTTTCATTGAATACTTTTTTTTTTTTTTGGTAGTGGAGGCTTGTTTTAGAAAGACGCCCATTTCAACCTCCCTCTCAAATAAACAAAAAGACCTTTGATATAATAATCAAATCACTCTTGGACTTAAAGGAGATAAGTTAGGTTTTTTCAAAACTCTGCATATTGGGAACGTCCCTGCCCCCCCCCCAAATAATCTACAGAGATTATACTGTGAAGTATTTTTTCCTTTCCCCCAGAATGTTGTAGAAGTGCCCTGTCCAAAACAATACCCATTAACACTTGTTTCTAAAATTTATTTTTTTAAAAAAAGAATGTACAATATCTCATTAATTTTTTTATTGATTGCATGTTGAAATGATAATATTTGGAGTTAAAACATTGAAATTAATTCCACTTATTTATTTCTACTTCTTAAAATATGACTACTAGAAAAATTAAACTTACTTCTTATGTGATATTATTTGTTAACTCTCACATCTTCTTGCGGTTTTTGATGTAGCAACATCAGTAAAGTGTGATCAGTTTGCCAAAGATGTGGTTCTTTGAAGCAGGCACCATGGCAGTGTCATATTCCAAAGAATTTGTTTGTTCTTTACTTCAAAAAATATGTGTATTCTTCTCCAAATGCAATTCTTAGTATGTGAAAATGAAAACTTTCTCACACTATATTTCTTTACCTGTTTTTCTTTTTCTGTTCAAGAGGGCTCTGTGGGTTGGCTGGTTAAAGAGCATGCTTAGTAAACAAATACCCTGGATTGCAATTTGGTGGGGCTGTCTCCATAGGTTTTATAATTTTGAAAAGTGTTAGCCCTCATTTTGTTGAACACAGTTTGGGGAATTGATCCTTGATCAAACCCGTGTTATTCAATTGCTGTATGATGTGGAAAAGTAAGAGCCTGATGTTTACTTTATACATGTGGTTTCTGAAGGTGGCAGGCACTGGAAGTTTTCAAAGAAGAGAGGGAAAGACTGGATGGACTATGTAAAAAGTTGCATGAAAAATCATTCCACACATGGCATGAATGAAGCACTGTAAATTATTATTTGGACACCAAACAGTTCAGAATTCTCATCAGATGACAATGCCCCTCTCATATGCAATGAGATTATCAGTGATTTGCTTTGCAAATCATTGGATATTTTGTCTTTAATCAATGACTTTACCATCTGAGACTTTGCAATGAGAGCTACAGCAGTTATTGGCAACCACTGTTTTTTTATTTTGTATGATTCCCACAAACAGTCTTAATTCTTTTTTGCATCCTGGAATATTTACCACACATGATGTGGTCAATAAATATTTGTGAATGGATTTGTGAATATCCAGTTTCTTTTCTCTACTATTTTGTAAGTCAGTAGAATGGAGCTGGATGCTGGAGATGCTGACGGCTGCAGGAGCTCCTGGAACCAGAAAGCAAAACTCTTTCCTCCTACTGTGTCTCTCCTGCACCCTCTACTGACAAAATTTCAGTGCCAGCTGGCACAAGAAAATAAATGTTTAAAAGGCCCAGAACCCTTTTCAAACAGTAGTCTAAAAGGGTGAATTTGTGGCTGAGAAGTGCATTAGAAAAAAACCTGTTTTTCCTCCTGTGTGTCTCCTTCACTACTCACACAAGAACACTTTGCATCTGACACTTCTGGCCACCAACTACATAGGAGTTTTCCCCCCACCAAGCAATTCTACAGCACTAGCTGAGTGTCCTACAGTTTAACTCAATTCTGACACTATTTTTATCTGGAGATAGCATCAGATCCCACAGGTTACAGGCTTAGTCCCTCGAGACCGCACCCATTTCAGATGCCAATGGAAAGTAGTAGGTCCCCACGTCACCCCAACACATAAACAGATGACACATTTCAGTAGATTGTTGCAAACTAAAAGTCCAATAAATATGTTAAATTTAAACACACACACAGTAAGACTAACTAGTCTACTAGTTAGTCTATCAAATGCCTTTGATAGACTAACTAGTAGACTCTATAGAGCTGAGAAAAGAAGTGATAAACTTGAAGGTAGGCCTAAAAACTACCCAAGCTGAAACACCAAGAAAAAAAAGAAAAAAAGAGCACTGAAGAATTATTGATTAATATATTCGTAATCAGAATCCCAGAAGGTGAAGAGAGAGAGAAAAGAGCAGAAAAAATATTTGAAGAGTTAATGGCCGAGTATTTTCCCAAGATAATGAAATACAGGTGTCCCTCACTTTTCAAAATTTCACTTTGCTTCCACTTCATTTTTAGGAAAGACCTACGTTTGTACCTGTTTTGTAGAAAGCCATTATAGAGGCAGCGCGCATCAGGAGCAGCAAGGGTGGGACCGCCAAGCTCCTCCCCCAGGAACTACAGTCAGCATCTCAGCATCAAGCCGCTATAGCTTTGAACTGTGTCTGTGAGCATCTGCGCTTCACCTACATTTATTTTGTGCATCCATGTGCAAGAAGTGTCCTAAGGTAACTGCTTCTTCACTTCACACCAATTCAGCTTGTGAAAGGTTTTATAGGAATGCTCTACTTCCCGATAGCAGAGGAAACCTGTACATCAAACCTCAGCTCCAAGGTCAGAGAATTCCAAGCTATCTATCTATCTATCTATCATCTATCTATCTATCTATCTATCATTTATCTATCTATCTATCTATCATCTATCTATCTATCATCTATCTATCTATCTATCTATCTAAAACAGCAGACTTATCAGAAATTAAGTATACCAGAAGTTAACGGAATGACATTTTAAAGTGATGAGAAGCTAAAAAAAAGCAAAAAATATTTTCCAAAAGTGAAGAAGAAATAAAGGTCTTTCCAGACAAACAAAAACTGAAGAGTGCATTACTATCAGACCTGCAAAATAGGAAATGTTATAAGATGGACTTCAGGAAAAAGGAATACAAAAGAATGAATATTCATTTCTGTACATATAATGGAGGTACATATAAGGAATACTTTTTCCCAATTTTAATCACTAAAAATGATAGACTGCATTAAGCAAAAGTAGTATTGACGTATTGTACAGTTACAGCATACATGAAAGCAAAATCTATGACAACAATAACACACAATATAGGAGGGAGTATATTATTGCAAGCTTCTTACACTGCACCGGAATCAGCATAACAAAATATTGAGAGCTGAATTGGGAGGGGTGAGTAGTGGGTGCAAAAAAGGGCATATCGGAGAAAGGAGTCTCCACCTTATTTGAAGGTGGACTTTGATTAATTGTAGCTGTATATAGAAAACTCTAGGGAAACGAGTAATGATTTTTTTAAGACATACAAATGATAAGGCAATGCTGGAGATATGATCAAATCATGCAAAATGCTCATACATTTCAAAGACAGGAAGAAAGAGATACAAGAAAGGAACAAAGGACAAAAGGAACACGTAGAAAACAACTAATTAGATAGTGGATTTTGATACAAATATGTCAATATTTACATTATATCTAAACTATCTAAATCACCCAATTATAGATAGATCCTGTCAGATCGGATAAAAGAAGTTCAGAACCATCTACATGCTGGACTATCTTCCAACTTTGCACAAGGAATTTTCATTTTCAGGTAAGACACCCGCTAAAAGAAGTCTACCGGGAGTGGGGTTCGAACCCACGCGGACACACGTCCATTGGATCTTAAGTCCAACGCCTTAACCACTCGGCCATCCCGGTCTTGGTTACTAAAAGCAACATGTCAAGTATTACTGGGTTAAAATTAATTAGATTTCCTAGTCCCTGGAAGATTATGAATAATTTTACACGCATGAAATCTGGGACCAAGCTTTAAAGAGAGAAAACAAATCCTTGTAATGTTTCTTGGAAAAAACTAATGAAAACGTTTATTTTCACTAGTTTATTAGTTTATCTAACCACAAAGTTTGTGCCACGCTTTAACCAGGGTTAGGGAAACACTGAACCACCCCTGATCTTATGGACTTACATTAAGATGAGGAATATTATGACCAAAAAAAAAAAAAAAAAAAAGCACATGATGCTACAGGAATACATACTTTTCCAGACCCAACTCACTATGCTCAAGAGAAGACACTTCTTTTAGTGGAAACCAAAGAGGAAAGGAAGTGGTATAACAGAGGTGGTGAGAATGCAGCCTCATGAACCATGTCTCACAACTCTACAAAGGTGGAATGTACATGTTTTATTACTCACTACAGAACACTGTTTTGCCCCATTCCAAACCCACTGAATCTAATTGCCCAGGTAAGGGCTTCAGGTTTGGAATCAGAGGACAGTTAATATCGAGACAAGTTCCTCTTGGAGTACATTTGGAAAACCCTAGTGCAAGCATATGGAGTTTGGAATTTGAATACAGGACATTGGTTTTAATAAGGAAGTATTTTAACCAGAAGTTCTATCTCTCCACTAATGAAATTTCTTTCCTGAGTACTTACTATGTGCTAAGTACTGAGCCAGGTGTACATAATCTATCAAGTCAGTAAGATGCTGCCAGACACTTCGGGGTTGGGGTACTGGGTTGTTTCAGAACTCATTAAAACAGGTTTCAGATGGGTATTTGGGGAGTTGTGTTGAAAGTCTGTGAAGGCTTCTGGAACCAGAGATGAAATTAAATCCTGAAGTAGGGTTTGGAATAGAATTAATTTATAAACATCATAAAACATCTATTGCAAGCCACAAAAATAATTAAATACAGTCACCCCTTGGTATCTGCATCTGCGGAGATTGCCCCCTCAGATACCAAAATTTGTGGCTGATTAAGTTCCTTACAGTCGGCTCTCCCTGTCTGTGGGTTCTGCATCCCATACAATAATATGAGATAATATGAGAGGATTGTGTCAGCTGTAACATACAAGCACAAAAGGTCCAAGGGTAACTCTCCTCAAGCTTAAAACCACTGATGCAGAAGGAGTCCATCCCTTGTTGGCAATGCACAATGCTTACTGAGTTCAAAAACCTATGTCCTCCATTGCCTTATAAAACCAGGAGAAAGGAATATGTCACTCACTTCATTGGCCCATCCAGTGCCAGGTTCTGTCTCTGGCCTTTTAGATACTATGTGCTAATGAGCAAAGACATGGCCTGAGAGATTCTTGCCTTTGCATATTGAGGGAAATCCAGGCCTGTCAGTGTCTGGGTCAGAGCTGAATTGGGAGGGGTGAGTAGTGGGTGCAAGAAAGGGCATATCAGAGAAAGGAGTCCCCATACGTTTACATACACGAGAGTTTTTCTATTATTCTATTATTGTAATTCTTTTTTGGTCAGTATTTTTATTGAGGTATAATTGACATAAACCTTATATTAATTTCAAGTATAAAATGTAATGATTCGATATTTGTATATACTACAAAATGATCACCACAATAAGTCTAGTTAACATCCATCACTATACATTGTTACATATTTCTTTGTGTGATGAAAACTTTTAGGATTTATTCTCTTAGCAACTTTCAAATATTCAACACAGTGCTATTAACTATTCTACCATGGTGTACCTTACATCCCTATAACTTATTTTATAATAAGTTATTAACTATTCTACCATGTTGTACCTTACATCCCCATAACTTATTTAATAACTGGAAATTTGTACCTTTGACCCCTTTCATTCATTTAGCCCATCTCCCAACACCCCGCCTCTGGCAACCGCCAATCTGTTCTCTGTGTCTGTGAACTCGATTTTGATTTTGTTTTTGTGTTTTAGATTCCACATGTAAGTGAGATCATACAAAATTTGTCTGTTTCTGTCTCACTTATCTTCACTTAGCATAATACCCTCAAGGTAATTAAAAAATTAATGAAAAGTCATTAATAATAAAAATCAGTGTTTTATTATACATTACTTGGATATTTAAACAACTAATTTTGCTTTATGCCAAAGTAAAATATTGAGAACACATACTAATCACAAACTTAGGAAAAGACTGATTGTCCTGTAGCAGTGGTGACAAGTAGCCACCAGACCTGAATTTAGACCAATGCAATCTATCCATGACAATTGTTTTGTGAACATACTTTTGTATGACAACCAATCACTGTCAACCCCTGCTTTCTGAAAGTGAGCCAGCCAGGGATGCACTCACTCCAATAAACATATCTTTGAGTGCCAACCAAACAACAGCAGTTCCTCCCAATAACCATGCGTCCATAGAATATGTCAACCCACTTAGCCTCTGAAAGCCTGTGTTAAGCCCCCTCCCAGAAAACATCAGCCATCAGCTCTTTCAAAGGGACTGTGCCTTACCAACATTGCTCCCTCCTTAAATGAACTTTGGTTTTGTATTTCAAGTATTGAGTGATGAAAATGCACCTTTGTCAAACCTGAAACATCTAAATTTCATTTCTTGCTGGGACTATGTTTGCTGGGGGCGGGGCCTGGGGGGGAGACAAGGAAGGTGGGTGCCATTGCTGAAGAACAAATGAAGTCAACATTTAATCCCAATTTTAAGTCTGCGAGGTTATTTCCAATTTGATAGGTGCCTGCAGCAAGATTATTTAGTAAGTGAAGAGCCAAAAGCACCAGTTGGCCCGTACGGGGATCGAACCCGCGACCTTGGCGTTATTAGCACCACGCTCTAACCAACTGAGCTAACCGGCCACGAGGCAAAAATTACTTTTCACATAAAATAACAATAAGTTTCACCTTCTTGTGCCTGCCTAAGACTAAATGATACGTCCACAAATTGGACAACCTAGAAGAAATAGATTCCTAGAAATATACAACCTACCGACACTGAATCGTGATGAAACAGAAAATCTGAACAGTCCTATTACTAACAAGGAGATTGAATCAGTAACCAAAAACCTCCCAACAAACAAATGTCTAGGACCAGACGGCTTCACTGGTAAATTCTACCAAACATTCAAAGAATAATTAAGACCAGTCCTTCTCAAACTCGTCCAAAAAGTAGAAGAGGGGGAAACTCTTCCAAACACATTTTACCAGGCAAGCATTACCCTGAAATCAAACCCAGACAAGGTTGCCACCTCATATATTGAGATATGGGGAAGTCATTGTGACTTACACATGATTTGGCGTGAACTTTATGCTAACTAGAACAGCCTGTCTTGTGGCCCATCAAACATACCTTATACATCTGCTTTAACCATTAAAAAGGGTGCATTGTCCAGAAGTAAAATATGTCCGTTTTGAAGATAGAGATAAAGCTAAGAGGCTTGTTGATAGTCCAAGTCAGAGATGATGGTGGCTAGAAGAAAGTGATAGTGCTGGACATGGGGAGAAGTCATTGGATTCTGGATAAATTTTTAGAGTAGAACCAGCAACATTAGTTGATGTATTAGTCATTCCCTCAACAAACACTTATTGATTGCCCACTATGTACACTGTAGTAAGGACCCAACATTTAGCAATGGACAAAAGAGATGAAAATCCATAGCCCCATGGAGCTTACTTTCTAGTCTGGGAGACAGATGATGAACCATATAAAATATGTATACTTCTGATAGTGATAAGTTGCTATGAAGAAGAGTAAAGAATAAAGGAGACCTACAGGTTTGACAATTTGTAAAGAGCTGACCATGAAAGACCTGTCTGACCTTTGAATAGAGATCTGATTGAGGTGAGGGAGCACGACATGAGTGTTTATGGAGAAATAGGAATCCACAGAGTGAGAAGGGCAGGAGCAAGCATTCTGAGGCAGGAGCAAGCCTGAGATATTCAAAGTGTTCTAAGGACTCTAAGGAACGTGGTGAGATTGTGGGTCAGAGGGTTGGGGGTGGGGTTGATGAGGGGCAGAAAAGGGGGAGACTGGAAAATAGACATGGTGAGACTAAATGAGAGAGAGACTGAAGTAGAGAGAAGACTGAAAGAGAAGCGAGAAACAAAGAGAAGGACACACTGAGTGTTGGGGCAACTGAGGGGGACTGAAAGTGTGCTGAGGGCAGAGAGAGGAAGAGGGCAAGAGGGGGTCCTGAGGTAGAAAGAAGTGGTGACTGAAGGAAAGAAGAGACTGAGGCGCAGGCAGGGAGACTGAGGGCCAGAGGGGAGGGAGATCAGGGGGCAAGAGAGGAGAAAATCGGGAGCAGAGAGAGAAGTAATTGGATATCCAGGGGACACACCAGCAGGTCTCTATATACAGACTCTGGCGTCCCTGCCTCGCTTTAGTGGTTCCAGCAGAAGCTTGACCTGTCCCAGGACAGGAGTCAGAAAAGAAACCTGAGCTCCTGATCAAAGACTATAAATTTAAAGGCCAGCCCTGGGAATGTTAGCTGAAGTCTTGAGTGAGCAGGGAGAACACAGCACCTAGAGCCCTTGCACGGAGGACTGGACGGCATGGCCATTGGGCCTGTCCTGTGGCTGGGCCCTCTGCTCATGGTTTCCCTCTGGGGGTCCTCAGCTCCAGGTAGGAGGATCCTGAGGGTCAGGCAGGGGCTCCTAAGGGGGCCTGGACTGACTCTTTCCCCTCCACGTCCCACAGCTTCCCTCCTTAGGCGCCTAGGTGAGCACATTCAGCGGTTTCAGGAGAGCTCTGGCCTGGGCCTGAGCCTGGACCAGGGAGGTGTGGCCCTCCCAAAAGAGGGGTGGCTGGAGCAGCCACTGGACCCCTTCAATGCCTCTGACAGACGATCCTTCCTGCAGGTGAGGCCCGGAGAAGGGGAGTCCACTGTGTCCCCTGCCCCCCTCCTCAGTCTCCCTACCCTGCCCCTCAGTCTCTGCTTTCCATTCCTATCTCTACACCTCTGTCTCCCCATCCCTCTCCCCCTCAGTCTTATCCGATGCCTGCTGTCAGAATCCCTTATGGCCCTTTAGTCTAGCCCCTCTGATTTTTGGATTTGCCCTCTACCCCCTAGTCTCCCCTTCCTTTCTTCAGCCTCCCACTTTTTTTGTCCCTCAGGTCCTGTCCTTCAGTCTTTCCTTTTCCCTGTCATTCACTCTCACTCCCTCACTGCCCCTCAACACTGCCCCCGCATCCTTCAGATTAAACACTAAACCCACCACCAAGTCTCAGTATGGAGCAAAAATCTGGACCGTCTTTGGAACCAGACCTGGCTCACAATAGGCACTTGAAGATATCTAGTGAATGAATGAACAGATTTACCATTTTTCACACCTACTCTATCCACAGTCTCCAGAGGTCATCTCACGTAGGCCCTATTCCTAAATCCATCTGCATTCATTACTTATTCTACAATTATTATTTCAGTATACTGCAAGTGCCTACCAAGTGTTAGCCACTACTCTTGACCCTGGGGATATAAGAGTGAGAAAGCTGACAAAAATATCTGCTCTTGTAGATCTTACATTCTAGATGAGGAGACAAACAGGAGAGAAATGAACACTTAAATAAACAAACCTATTTCAGATACTATAAGTATACAGAGATCCATTAGGGAGAGAGACTGGAGCGAACAGGGAATAAAGAACAGGTCAGAACTCTCACAATCCCATTTCTTCTTCCCCATCCTACCTCTTAGCGGTATTGGGTAAATGACCAACATTGGACCAGCCAGGATGGGCCTGTATTCCTGCATCTGGGAGGCGAAGGCAGCCTTGGGCCTGGCTCCGTGATGAGAGGTAAGATGCAAGGGTGAGGAGAGACATAGCTGAGGAATTGGTGGAGGCCAGGAAGGGGAGTTGCATATTGCAGTGCTATGAGGTCTGAGGGTTGCAGGAGTTGACACCCACTTCACACACACCCCCTTTGGACTCTTCACAGGGCACCCTGCAACCCTGGCCCCAGTCTGGGGGGCCCTGGTGATAGGTCTGGAACATAGATTTTATGGCCTGAGTATACCCGCTGAGGGGCTCGACGTGGCCCAGCTCCGCTTCTTGTCCAGCCGCCATGCGTGAGTAGGGGTCGGGAAAGTGTTTGGGGTCATGGGACTGCGGATGTCTGTGTTTTGGCATCTCTGCATCTGTGTCTCTCTCCTCCACTGCCCGAAGTTGACCTCTGAGTCTCTGGTCCCATGTTTTTGCCTCTGTCTTTCAGTGCCCTGTTCTTTCTTTCCCCATCTCTGGGTCTCTCTCCTTCCCTTTCCCTCAATCCCCCCTTCCACTGTATTCTTACGTTTTGCTGTCTCACTATGGCCTGTTGGTCCAGCCCACCAGCATCTCTTACCTGGATGACACAGCCTCCTCACTGGTCTCCTTGTTTCTGCCCTTGATCCCTCCAGTCTATTCTCCAGATGAAGCAGAGTGATCATTAGAGCATAAACCAGATCACCTCTCTCCCGGCTCAAATCCCTCACATGTCTCTCATCACACTCAGAGTAGAGACAAAAGCTTTGCAGTGGCCACAAGGTCTGATTGGCTCTGGCTCCCCAGTTAACTCTCTGATCTCTCCTACAGGCTAGATTTTCACCCAAACTGCCTTGGAGGTTTTTCCTCTCCCACCTAGTCTGGAAGAGAATGGTGGAGGCTTTCCAGATGGGTCTCCCCTGACCTAGGCACTCATGTAGAAATGAGTTTGTGGGCATGGGGAGTTCTCAGAAATACATCATGAGAAAAGAGCCCTAGCTTCTGGCCAGACTCCCTCCACTCTCCATTCCCGCCTATGCAATGGGGGAATCTTCAGGGATTCCCAGTGATGGGGACTGACCCAGCCTCCCCTCTGACCCTAGGCTGGCCGATGTGGTCTCTGCCCGCCTCGCACTCTCCCGCCTCTTCAACGTCTCCTTCTCCAGCCCCTGGCTCTGCTTCGGAGGCTCCTATGCCGGCTCCCTGGCTGCCTGGGCCAGGCTGAAGGTCCCGGGACTCCTCTGAGAGGACTGGGGGGAGGGAACTTGGACTCCGGGGTCCCCAACTCAGATAATAGAATACCTGCCCGCCACACTCCCTCCTCCCACACCCTCCTTTCCGCCCAGAAGAGCTTCCTACAATCTGCCTTCACGGGAGTCCCGTGTATAGAAGGTAGGGACTTGCCTAAGATCACACAACGAGTGAGTGACACAGGGGCGGGAAGATATGGGATCCCAGTCCCTAAGCCCCCAGGCTGACAACTTCTCTTCCCTCAGTTTCCCCATCTCATTTTCGCCTCCGTCGCCTCTTCCGCTCCGGTGCGGGCCATACTGGATTTCTCCGAGTATAATGACGTAAGGATGGCGGGCGGTGGGTCCGGGTGGGGAGGAGGGCCTCAGTGGTCGGAGTCACCTGATACTCTCCGGCGGTCGGACTTTTAGGTGGTGTCTAGAAGCCTAATGAACACTGCGATTGGCGGATCCCCGGAGGTAGGATGTGGGACCCAGTCCGAGGGGGATAGGGAGAGAGAAGAGGCCTTGAGGATGGGGGCCAAAAGAAAAGGTTGAAGCTTGCAAGGTGTCGGGGTCTGAGGGACTTGGGATCCCCGAGAGATGGGTGGATTTGGGAAGAAGGCGGGAGCTGAAGATGGGTCCGGGTACCAAGAAGGGAGGAGACCCAACAGGGGCGGGGCTGATACGGAGGCGGGGCCTGGGGACGGAAGACCCTATCAGGAGGCTGTTCCACTGTGGGGCGGGGCCTGGGGGACGACCCGGAGGAGGAGCCGGAAGAGGGCGGGGCCTCGGGTCTGAGTGGCGTTCAACTGCCCCCGGGATGAATCTGGCGCCGGGAAAGTGTGGGAGCCCAGGGAGGATGCAGGTCATGGAAAGGGAAAAGCCGGGGCCCGGGTCCGAGTCTTCGCCAACGCTGCCTCTCGCTCCCAACAGTGCCGGGCTGCTGCGTCCGCAGCCTTTGCGGAGGTGGAGCGACGGCTGCGCGCGGGCGGCTCGGCTCAGGCAGCGCTGCGAGCGGAGCTGGGCGCATGTGGGTCCCTGGGGCGCGCTGCGGACCAGGCAGAGCTTCTGGGGGCGCTGCAGGCACTCGTGGGAGGGGCGGTGCAGTACGACGGGCAAGCGGGAGCGCCGCTGAGTGTGCGACAGCTCTGCGGGCTCCTCCTCGGGGACCGGGACAACTGCAGCAGCCCTGCGCCCTACCGCGGGCTTCGTCGGGCAGTGCAGGTGAGCACCCCTGAGCATCGCCAGGCGTCGGCAGACAAGGGTTCCTGCTCCACCTCCGCTGTGTGATCTTCCGCAAGCGTAAAGCCTTCTGCACCTTAGTTTCCTCATCTGTAAAATGGGTATGACATCTCATAGGGACCTCGGAGGTGAAATGAAGTAGGGGCATGGAAAACACTCAACAGGGAGCCTGGCACACCGTATGCAAATGTTAACGACTATGCTTACTATCTAGCTTGCCTACCTTGTTCTGGCCTCTTCCTGGAGCCTGCAACAGCGTCTAGCACACGGAAAGCTCTCAATTAGTATTTATAGAATGAAAAAAGGTAGCCCTGGGGACACAGTTCTCCTAGAGACCGGGCTCCCAGCCTCGGAATCCACAGCTACAATCCAGCTGTCACTTTTCCAGCGCTGTCTGCACCAAGTAGTGTGCAGTGTGCTTCACATTTATTATTTCATTGAATTCTCACAATAGTTCGAGGTAGGCACAGCTGAGGAAACTGAGATCTAAGATATTCTCACATGTCCAAAATCTCACAGGTAAGATGTTCTTGGTCATCTAGTACCTTAATCTCTAACCCACAGGGACCTAGGTCCCCACCACCTCTGACGACTGACTCCCAGGAGAACTCAGGGACTCACTCTTCTGACTTCTGACTTTTGACTTGTAGGGATCTATGGCTCCATGCTCTGGCTTGATGGGAGGAAGGGAGGAATGTATGTATGTATGTATGTATGTATGTATATTGTCCCCTAGGTTGTCGCACACAGCCTGGGCCAGAAGTGTTTAAGCTTTTCTCGAGCAGAGACAGTGGCACAGCTGAAGGTCACAGAACCCCAAGTGGCCGGCGTTGGCGACCGGCAGTGGTTGTACCAGACCTGTACCGAGTTTGGCTACTGTGAGTGACTGGCCTAACCCTCACCCCCAAAACATACATTCTGTGCTATGCCCAGACAAGCTATCTAACAGGTAGTCTGGACTCGTTTTCATTTCCATAGGACAACTAGCCGGACTGCTGGGCCTCGTTTAACCTGCAGGTGTGGGGTGTGGGGTGAACAGCCGTACTAGAGTGTGCATGTGCGCTTGACCCTCATGTACCTTCTCACTCACACACTTAGCCCTCAACATGAGTGATCGTCCCTTCAATCTGCTCTTCATCTATGTGCCTGTCCCAGGAATGGCCCTACCCTCTCCAGTTACCAGGCTAGAAACCCTAACAGTGCTTTGCATGCCTTCTTCCTGTCATCCCCATAGCTTGTCAATCACTGAGTCTTGCCCACTGTTTATCCTGGACAACTCGGCAGTTCACCCAACCCCTTTCTCTTCCCACCTCTGCTGTCCTGGTAGGGGTCCCCATGCTCTCCTGCCTGGATCCCTGACGCAGCCTCTTCTCTGGTCTCTAGGCCTTCCCTTCACCCATACAATGCAACTTCCTCACAGGGCTTTGCATATTTTGACACCCCCTGCCCGATACACCAATCTTCCTAATCCTCAGGCATTTTCTTGGATTACTTATCTTCCCCTCTTCACACAATTTACTCGTTTCCAAGTCTCAACACAGGATGTCCCCTCCTCAGGAAGGGGGGCACGATCTCTCAAGATAAGTCTGCCTCCCTGCCCCCTACCCCATTAGCTCCGTGTTCTTCTCCTTAGCACTTTCCACAGTCTTATCATACATTCTTTATTGCCTATCTCCCCTCTGGACGGTGAGTCCTGTGACAGCAAAGCCTGGGGCTGTTTTGTTGTCACTATGTTCCCAATATATTGTTCAACATATATCTGACTACATGGTAGGTGCTCAAATAAATGGTGAAGGAAGGAATGAATTAATGTGAGGCTGAGAAGTTAGATTTACCCTGAAAGCACAGGGGAGCTATGGATATTAAGCAGGTGTCCAATTTGTGCTTTCAGCACTCCAGGCTCCTTCTCACCTCTAGACCTTTGCACATGCGGTTTCCTCTTTCCTCTCTTTGTTTGCCTCACACCGGCTAATTCCTTAAGGTCTTATCCCTTGCAGGATGCTGTCCCTGAGCCCACTCTGCTCCCTCTGAGATGGCCCCACCCCTACTCCAGGCCTTTGTCCATAACAGCCCTGATCATTCTGGGCCATCGCTGTCTGGGGCTGAGTATGTCTCTGACAGGACCGTGAACTCATTGAAAGGAGGGTCTAGAGCTGTCTTGGTCATCAGTGGGGAGAGCTCTGTAAATGATTATTAAAGAGGTAGGGGGATGGCTATGTACTCCACACTTATGGATACCTCTCTCCACAGATGTCACCTGTGAGGTCCCTGGATGCCCTTTCTCCCAGCTCCCAGCTCTGCCCTCCAAACTAGAGCTATGTGAGCAGGTGTTCGGGTTTTCAGCCTCATCCATAGCCCAGGCTGTGTCCCAGACGAACTCCTACTATGGTGGCCAGACCCCAGGGGCCACCCAAGTGCTGTTTGTTAATGGTGAGCATGCTATCAGAACCTGACTCCTTAGTGTCTACCTGGCGCCAGCTCAACACACCATTCTCTCCTTTCTTTCCAGGGGATATAGACCCCTGGCATGTGCTAAGTATAACACAGCCTTTGGGACCCTCAGAGTCAGCCCTTCTCATCCCTAGTGCTTCTCATTGCTTGGACATGGCACCTGAGAGACCCTCAGACTCCCCCAGCCTCCGCCTAGCACGCCAGGTAAGAGAGAAAAAGCTCTGGGTGATTTGCATTGTCACTTGCATACTAATTTGCATGTTCCTGCTCTCTGCAAGTGCTGGAGTCTGACTGTCCAAATTCTCTCCACCTCACCACAGAACATCTTCCAGCAGCTGCAGACCTGGCTTGGTCTGGCAAAGAAGAGCCAGGTTAGGGGTGGGGTCTGAGCCCCACATCCTCACCATTCCCTGTGTGGCCACCTCAGTCCTGGATGTATACACTTATTGGACAAGAGAAAGCTTGTTTTGAAAGAGGAAATTCCCAGCAATTCAGATTTAGCACCTGTTCTGCATAAAACTGACTTGTGTCTGCAAACGTCCTCACTCCCAACTAAAAGTGCTTTGTTACAGACAAAGAGTTATGTGAATATAAGTGATTATTCTCATCGTGAATATTGTTATTTTAAATGTCAAAGAAATATGGCTCTTTATGCTCCTCTCCTCCCCCTGCAAATCAGCTTCTGTCTCAAATTCTGCTCAGCTCCTGGACTGGGTGCCTTGCTTCATGTCTCTCTCTGGACCTCAGACCCTGACCTGTCTCTGCTTCTCACTGTTTGTCTCACTGTGCCCTCCTCCCTCAGTCTCTTCCTGTCTAACTTGTCTCTGTCTCAAATTGTCTCTCCACCTCCTCCTGTTTCTCTGGATATCTTCCTTTCTGTCTCTCTCTGTGTCTTAGTCTGTTTCTGTTTATTTCTCTGTGTCTGTGTCTCTGTCCCTGTCTCTCAGTCAGTATCTCCTCTACTCTTCTCCTCTCCTGCTTGCTCGGTCCTTAGTTATCTCCACTGCTCTACTCCTGTCTCTCATTTCTGGTCCCTGTGTCCCTTTAGTCACTTTCTCTCTCACTCTCTCTCTCTGCCTCTATTTCCCTCTCTTCAGACTTTCCGTCTCTCCTTCGTTATCTTCTCAATATCTCTCTCCCTCAGGCTCTGTTTCTGTCCCTTATGCTCTTCCCCACTGTCTCTATTTCTCTTCCTGTCACTTAATCTTTGTCTTTCTCTGTCTTTCAGTTTTCCATCTTTTTCACTCACCATCTTTTTCCATAATTAAATGTCACTCTCGGGCATTTTCAGCTTCCAACCCTAGGGATTTAGGGTTCTGGTCAAACCTTCTTGATGGGGACACCCCCAAGTTCTAAGAGGTTGGGCCCAGTACCAAGGGGTCCAACCCCAGTACTAAGGGTCCCGCTTAGCCTGCTTTAGCACTGCCAGCAGTGCCCTGTTCACCACTCGGAGCAGCAGCCACCAGGAGCAGGAATTAGCAAGTCAGGGCGACTGAGTGCCTCTGGGAAGCTGGGAAGTGGAGGAGAAGTAAAGGCAAGTCAGGACAAGGGGGTTGGGGGCTGGGATGGTAACAGAAGCCATAAAGCCCATTCTGTGAGGAAGTCACTCCCTGCCTTTCTTGACTCCAAACCCTGAGGAGTAACTTTTTTTTTTTCTTCTGAGGATTAATCCCAGCCCCGCTCACCGGGTGCTACCCTGTACCACTTACTGCTCTTTAACCACAGCCCCTCATGCTGAGGTCTAGCCTCAGTGTGTCCCTTTATATATTTAGCATGTGCACCATGGTCTGACACATCGTGGGTGCTCAGTACCTGTTGAGAAATGAAAGAATGAGGTCAACCCTCAACTCTTCACATACTTTTGGTTTTCCTCCTACTTTGCTGGATGCAACTTCTTTCATTTTCCTTTGCAAACTTCTCCATTTATTATTCGAATGGGTTTGGGTTTGGTGCTGGGCTACTTTCCCTTAAGTATTCTCAGAACTTCCCTACCAATGTGTCTGTGGTGCCAGGGCTAGCTCTCAGGTATTCCAGAATATTGATTACCTCAGCCTTTGAGGGTTTTCTCTGGAGGCCCTTTGGCCAGTGAAAAAAGCCGGGGCTGCTCTGCACCTGGCAGGTGCAGGTGTTTCTGCCTCTTTCCTCTGAAGTTGCTCAATTTGAGTCTCGACGCTGCCACCCTTCTCAGATCTAGATGTTTCTCTTCTGGTCCAGATAAAGGCCCCTGATTCTGGGGACGTAGTTCTGCTCCGGGTCAGGGCCCACCACACAGTGCGCGGGGCGGAAGGCATTTCAGGATCACTCCGAGGCCGAGGCCGAGGCCGAGGCCGGCGGCAAGAGAGTGCAAGTTCGCAGGTCTCATGTCCTGGGATCTGTCCGAATGGGTCTCCAGGAGCGAAGTACATCCGCAAGAGGCACGCGCAGGGGCCGAGCCCTCGGAGCCCTGCTCCGTGGCCGCTCCGTGGTCAGTTCCGTGATCCGCCCGCCGCCAAATCTGGCTTGGAGCATCTTCTCGTTGGCCCCCGGGCTTCCCTGGGTAGGAGGAAGGACACCTCACTCCGGGGCTCTGATCGTTTGGGGTCAGAACTGTCAGTTTGAGAGACGCCCCCAAGAAGTAGAGTTCATTCAGGCCAAATGTTAAGTTTTTCTCTTTTTCTTTTTCCTAACTCCACGATAGGGGAGAGTGAAATAGGAAGAATGTGATTTTATTTTTAATGTTAATTTTGGGTTATTTTGGTTCTTTATGTTCCCTTTTCCCCAGCCCCAGAAGAATTTGAAGAAACCGTTTTATTTCGTTTTCATTTAATTACCTAAGGAGGAATACCTTTGACGTCTAGCGGCTGGTTAGCTCAGTTGGTTAGAGCGTGGTGCTAATAACGCCAAGGTCGCGGGTTCGATCCCCGTACGGGCCAAACTGTGTAAGATAGACCACTTTCTTACACTCATACACAGCTGAGAGTTCTGCCAGTTTCAGGTCCACTACGATGTCACAATTGATGTCTAGAAGACAAACCTCTCGCTGAGAACTTTAAAAAATCTGAACACACATCTTTGATGTGCCCTCAGGTTGAAGTCCTGTTTTGACTCCCATCTGCAGGGAGAAAGATTAGCAGTGAGTGACCCAGCAAGGGAAATAGAGCCGTTTTGAGCATATTATTTTTCCACTGGGTAACTGATTCTTGCAAAGAAACTGACCCTATTGGATTATTTTCGTCCAAAAAAAAGCTGGGAAACCATCCACACTTTCTACACTTCCACACTTGGGTCTTAACTAGTTCAGCGAAGATGAAACAAGATCTTTTATATGACGTGTGAAAAAAATATATTAATATCAACACTAAAAAAGAAACAGCTTTGACAATCGTCTCTTTATAACAGGGAAAGAGCTCCCAATGACCAAACCTGGAACAGTCTGAACAACAAATAGTGTGGTTTTGGATTATAGAAGTTACCTTTTTGTAAGAGACACTTATATTTATACTTTGGGATAGGAGAAGGTTTCTAAAGGAATAAGACACAACAGCGCTAAACATAAGGGGAAATTTGATAAATTTAAGTGAAATGAAGAACTCTGTTTATCAAAAAAAAAAACTATAAAATAATGAAACACAGAATGGGAGAAGATATTTCCAATATAAATAACGAAAAGGACTAGCATGAAAATATGGTATAAAGAACTTCTATGAGTCCATGACTCTATGAAGTCTATGACTTCTTGAGAGAGTGAGCCAGGCAGAAGATGTTTGTCTTTTATTTAGCTTGAGACGTCAAACAGCGTCACCTCGGCTCCATTCTTTCTTAGAAGCGAGTCACTAAGCCCAGCCCATAGTCAAGGAGAAGGCAATCAGATTCCACCTTTTGATAAGAGGAGTGCCAAAGAATTTGTGGAAATATATATTTTTAAAACTACAGCAACCAACTTTATTAGAAATTAGGAAAATGCAAGTTATCCTATAATTAAATACTACTGATCTTCCACCAGAATTACTAAAATTAATATGACAAGAAGTACTATTTGGCAAGGATGTGACATAATAAGAACTTTCATCACCACTATTGTCTAAACTGATACAACTACTTTAGAAAACAGTTAGACTCTATCTAGTAAGTTGTTGGAAATATGTGCACAAGGAGATCTGTATAAGAATGTTCATAGTAGTATTGTGTGTATAGCCAAGAACTGGAAACAACCTGAATGAACCTTTACAGTAAATTGGATAAATAATGTTGAATACTATTCAACAGTTGACAATGAACAGATCAGAGCTATACACAAAACTATGGATGAATCTTACAAGCATAATTTTGTGAAAAAAAGACACAAAGGAAACATTTAGTATGATTATACTTATATAAATTTAAAAACCACAAAATTATGGTATATTGTTTAGGGATGTATGTGTAGATGGTAAAATGTATTAAGAATGTAAAAAACGGTTACCATAAAAGTCAGGATTGTAGTTTTCTGGGGGGATAAGAAGAGTGTGGAAGGCAGGGTGAGTGGAAGGGACATACTGAGGGCTTCTGGAGTGCAGCAATGCTCTTTTTTTTTTTTTTTTTTTTTGCTCCTGAGTAATGGTTAAATGGGTGTTCAATTTGTAATTAATTGTTAAGTTGTAGAAATAAGGTTTTATTTACTTCTCTGTATGTTTGTTTTGCAACAAAGTGTAAAACTAAGCAAAGACAAACAAGGAAGCTTTCTATGTTATCAATGAGTAAAGATTTCCAAAACATATTGTGAGGTATCAAAAGCAAGACCCAGAACATATGAATCTATATATTTACATGCAAGTGGACAAAGAAACTCCAGAAGTTTAAGTAACAAATTAATAATAGTAGAAACCTGTGGATGGTGGAGAAAAGAGAAGGAACCAGGTAGGTGAGTAACAGGGATGGGAAGGAAACTTTTAACTGTATAACTATTTATAAAGTTTTGAACTCTATATTACTTTTTCAAAATACAAAACAACCAAATAAATACAATTTCTTAAAAGCACTATTCAGAAGCCTTATAGGAAAATGTGTCCTCTTTAGAACAGATTCCCACTCCCTCAGAGCCTCATGTATTATCTTCATCCAGCCTTAGCTCCAGTAGCTCAGGAGTCAGGGTTTATTCCTGGACAGTTGAAGGTTTGGAAAGTGGAACAACTAGTGATTACACAGATGAACATCTGCACCTCTCCAGATGGGATTAGAAGTCTTAGGTGCTTAGTCCTAACTGCAGGGTCAAGCTTTAAGTCCTTGCACAAGCACTGACTAGCAATGGTGGGTCACATAATTAAACAGAAGACCCACGGTTAGCAACTCAGTCAGGTTTGTACACACACCCACAACAGGGAGCTATATAAATGGAATTCAGAACCTTTACCTATGAACAGACCATTCCTGTCCCCTTTCAAGGTTAAACTCTTGAAATTTGCTTGTATATCCACCTGTGGAAAAACTCATTTATTGTACCCTGGTAGACCATTCATTCAACATGTATTCAACAAATTGTTAATGAGTAGCTGCTATTTAACATGTACTCCTCGAGATACTGGGACTAAACATGCGAACAAAATGGGCAAAACTCTATCCTCATGGAGTTTGCATTGTAATGGGAAATGCAGACCAATGAATAAGTAAAATGTATAGTGCAGTAGATGGTGATAAGTATGAATTTAAAAATATAGCAAAAAGATAATAGGGATGGCTTTTTTTTTCTTTTTAATGTCTTGTAATTTTAAATATGTTGAACAGGTAAGCCTGCACTGAGAAAGTGATATCTGAGCAGACCTGAAGGATATGAGGAAATGAGTTAGGCACGTATTTGGGAAAGGGTGTTTCCAGGCAGAGGAAGCAGACTGTGCAAAGGACTGAGGCAGGAGTATGTCTGACTTGTTGAGGAAGAGCAAGGAACTAGAGAGGAGGGTGGAGGGGAGGAGGGGAGGGCTCTTGCAGGCCACTAGAAACACTTCAGTTTCTTTACTGAACAGGAGGGAAACTCTTGGAGAGTTTCAAACCCTTGGGGAATTTTGCACTACTTCTGTGTGTAGAATAGACAGGAAAGGGGCAAGGTTTCTAGAAACCAGGGGACCAGTGACGGGTCTACTGCAAAAATTGAGGTGATGGACCCGAGAAACACCTGAGGATCTACATACTGGAAATGTTCCCAATGGCCAGCTATGGTCACAACCACTATTGGTCACAGGGCAGGCTAAGACTCTGTTCTTTCTTAAGTGAAATGAGGACTGTTTGGACTTCACCTCAAATTGTATCTTGTTGCCAGGTAGAACTGGCCTGGAGGAAAAGACAGAAGCAAAATTCCAGAATAAAGAACTCCCTCCTTATTCACGACAGGAGCAACTTCACATAAAACCTGAGGTGCTCAATCAGTAAAATGCCTTTAAAATGGTTTTGTAGAAAGGAAACAAAAATTAATGTAAAATTGTGTCAAAGGAAAAAAAAGGAGAGGGGAGGAGGTTGGGATTAACATATACACGCTACTATATATAAAATAAATATTCAACAAGGACCTACTGTATAGCACAGGGATCTCTACTCAATATGCTGTAATAACCTATGTGGGAAAATAATCTGAAAGAAGAATAGATATATGTATATGTATAACTGAACCACTTTGCTGTATACCTGAAACTAACACATTGTAAATCAACTATACTCTAATATAAAATAAAGATTTTTTTAAATTAGGCAAGAAATTGATAGGCCTTCTTGTATGATAGTAAATGAAATAGTAAAAACTGGTTGAATTATGGATATATTTTGAAGGTGGAGCTGTTAGATGAGATGTAAGATCTGAGCAAAAGCAAAGATTCACAGATAACTGCACAGATGGAGTAGTTGTTTACTGAGATGGGGGAAGATTGGGGAGGAGAAAGTTTGGGGGGAAGATTAGTAATTCAGTCTTTGGCAATGTTAAGTATAAAATACTTGTCGAGAAGGCAGCTGCGTTTGTGAATTTGGAGTTTGAAGGAGCAGTCCAAGATGGAAAGACATTTGCATATACGTGGTATTTAAGGACTGAGCCCTGAGCGTGCAAATGTAAGATTCATACAAGAGATAGTTATAATACAACATGTAAATAGGACTATTAATAAGATTGAAATAACTTCAGGGATCCTGGGTGTATTCTAGGAGTTTCTAAACCAGTCTTGAGGAGTCAGCAAAAGCTTCGGGGAAGAGGTAGTGGGTAATGTCTGAACTGAGATCCAAAGGACAAGTAGGAACTGGCAAATGGGAAAGGGAGAAGGAATTCCAGGGGAAATGCAACCTCGACGTCCACAAGCAAGAGAGGACACGAAACAGTCAGGAATTGCCCTGCCCCTTTCCACTCCAACTTCTCTGTCACATTCACCCTCCTGCTGGAGGAAGGACTATAGACGTTTGGAGGGAAGTTAAATTAGAGAGATTTAAGATTTGGATTTGGTGAGCAATATTTTTGTGGCTTCTAGTTACTTCTGTGTGGAGTGAAGTTCTTATTCGGCATCTAGCAGTGCAATTTCTGGAAGGTAGCACGCAGAGGCAGCCGCGAACAACAGGAGCCTTGGTGTGCAGAGGCTTCCAAAAGCCCTATTCCGAGACCAACTCCGAAAACGAAAATCCTGTTTTCAGACACAGGAACTCCTGTCCTCTGTCAGAACGGATCCAAATGTTATCCAATCGAAAATGGAATTCTGAAAATCTGGCTCCCTTGCAGGCAAAGAAAAACCTCTTGAGATTTTTGACAGGTTCTTCTCAAGCGAGGGTTTTCCTCAAGGCTTTGCCCCGCCGCCCCCTCCTCGGTTCCCCCTGCAGATCCTCCTGTGAGCCCAGACAAGCTTCTGAAGAAGCGGGTTCAGAGACTGAATATTTGCCGGATTGGAAACGAGCAGGCCTGGGGGCGCTGCTGGAACCCTGTGGTTCTCAAGGGGACCGAAAAGAGGCCGAGTAAAGGGAGCAGTGAGCTGAGCTAGGGGGGAGGAAGAAAAAGACGGGGGAAAGAAGGAAAGAAAAGAAGCCATTCTTGTGTTTGAAAACCCAGTTGTGATAACGGAGTTGAATATCGACGAGGGAACATCCGTTTATAAGCAGAATGGACCAGCTGAAGCGTGTTGGACAGGAAACACAGAGATCGATGCATCGGAACCAACCTTGGCTGCAAGTTTTATAGCAACTCCATCGTTAAGCTGTATTCAAACAGTTGAACTAAATCTACTTCTAGATCTTACATATTTCACCTTTCCTAAGGTTTTACCTTTCAAAAGTCACCTCTCAGAGTATCAGCCTGCCATAGAAGTGTGGCACGTAAGTCCCACGTTCTCACCTTTCATGGAAAAATCTCGCCCTTCTGCTTGATAAATTAAGACATTTCTGATAAATTAAGACTCATTTGGCTGTGGCACAGTGCCCCGGGGTGTAAATATGCTCTCCTCTCGGATTCCCATCACGGGAACAATGGGAAGAACTGAATCCTTCAGTAGACGTAGTCTTGTACACGATTTCATGGAGGAGGGAGGAGGACAAATTCCACATTTATTTCCATTATGTCCTCCATTAAAGGGTCTTTAAATTATTATCTGTTTATTATGCTTTGATTAATTATGTGCAAGTAGATGCAGATATAGCACAATCCACAAGAAGTATTTTTAATACAGATTTGGGTTCAAAAGAAAAACATCAGACTTCAATGTTTATACCTGTATTTGGTACAGAGAAGCATGGTAGGAAAATCAAGAAGATACTAAATATATAAAGATGTTGTATTGGAATAAAATTTTATGAGAGACACGGGATGGCAATCACAAATTCAAGGAAATAAAAAATCAAAGGAAAATCTTTCACAGAAGTTTAACAAGGGCTTTCTCTTCTCTCTCTTTCTCAAGAGATGTTGGTAAGTATTAAATTACTATAGTTTTAAAATTCCTTTGATATAAGTTACTCTATCCTTCAGAAAAATTGAACCTTATGAAGAAAAATGTTACATGTCCACTGAAAAAAAAATGTGAGGGGGAATATCGAATTTATTAAAATTCTGTTGGCGGTTAAGAATGCTCCCAAAGCAATTGAACTGTACAAAGGAGACCGAATAAAGAGATGCTTCCAGAGCCTGGGTAGCTCAGTTGGTAGAGCATCAGACTTTTAATCTGAGGGTCCAGGGTTCAAGTCCCTGTCCAGGCGCTATGGACCTGTGTTTCCATGGGCCAGTAGTACTTAAGCTTTTCTCCCAAGAAAATGTGGGTTAAACTTTGATGACTTTTATCTACCTACAGTGAGAAAATGCCAAGAAGTCAGTTACCTTCAGCCTTAACTAGTGGTTGAGATTTGATATTCTGTTCCAAACAATAGATGATTTTAGCAGTTTTTAATAATAGAGACTTCCTGAGGAACACAGTACAAAACCCTTATAGCCCATGAAATATAAGAAAGCTATCCCTCTAGACTAGGGTGTTTTAGAAAAGGAACTGGAAACTATATTTGTTGGGTAAAGTATTCTCTGGGTCAGGACCTTTAGATTTTCAGTTATTCACTCTCACAACTGAGCTACTTGGCAGATGGGAAAGCCCTCCACTAAACCATGGAAATGTCACATTCTAATGATAAACCCAAATGGTAGGGAGTTATTTCACAAATACTGCAGTATGATCTTTAGGTGAAATGCTCACCCTACCCAGAAATATTGGCATACTTTACCATACGTTTCTGCAATTTTGTCCTGTTGTGTGTTGATGGTGCAATTTCTTGCTCAGTGGATTGTATTTCTCTTTAGAAATATACATTTCCCCCCTCCCTCTCTGTGGAAGGATTGTACTTCCCATGCCATTTGAAGATTATGTGATGGTCTACATAGAAAATCCTAAGTAACCTAAAAACAAACAAACAAAGAAAAATCCTCCTGGAACTAATAATTATGTTCAGCAAAGTCACAGAATAGGAGATCAAAATAGAAAAATCAATTGTATTTTTATATACTAACAATAAACATGTGGACCCCAGAATTAAAAGACAGTACTTTTTTTAAAAAAGGAAAGGAACACTTAGATGAAAATCTATCCAGACATGTGAACATGTACATGCTGGAAAGAACAAAACTATAAAATTCTGATGAAATAAATCAAACACCTAAATAAGTGGAGAGAGATTCTGGGATTATAAAACTCAACATAGCTAAGACGTCAACTCTCCTGAAAATGATATAGAGGTTTAACATAATTTAACATAATTCCTATCAAGATCCAGGTAAGATTTTTTTGTAGCTATAGACATGACTATTCTAAAATTTATATAGGAAGACAAATGAGTTAGAATAACTAGAATGATTCTGAAAAACAGGAATAAAGTGGAAGAAAACATTCTTATTATTTCAAGACTTATTATACAGCCACAGTAAAAAAGAGTGTACATTTTTGGCAGAGGGAGAGATATATTTCGATGAAAGAGTATAGAGAATCCAGAAAGCACCACATGCAAGTACATCTAAATTATTTTTTACAGAAGTGCAGAAGCAATTCAGTAGAGGAAGAAAAGTCTTTTCACAAGATTGGGGTGGAGCAATCCATAGGCAAAAGAAGCCAACTGCAGCCTAAACCTCACACTTTATTTAAAAAGTAACTGAAAATGGTTCATAGATTTAAAATAAAATATAAAACTCTAAAACTTTTAGAAAAAATATGAGAAAATTTGGGGGACCTGGGGCTTGGTGGAGAATTCCTAGACATAACACCAAACACACAATCCATAAAAGACAAATTTGACTAACTGGATTTCATCAAAATTAAAAACTTTTGCTCTGCAAAGGACTCTTAAGAAAATTTAAAAAACAAGCTACAGACTGGGAGAAAATATTTGCAAATCACATATCTGGCTAAGATGTATCTAGAATATACAAAGACCTCTCAAAACTCCACATTAACAACACTCAATCCAATTCGAAAATGGGCAAGAAACATGAAAAGATATTTCACCAAAGAGGATATACAAATGGGAAATAAGCACATGAAAAGATGTTCAATATCACTAGTCATTTAGGAAATATATATTAAGACCATGGTGAGATATCATTACACACCTATTGTAAGAGATAAAATAACAAATGGTAACAACTGCCAAAGGTTGGTAAGAATACAGAGAAACTGGATCTGTTATACATTGCTCATAGGACTATAGAATGGTGTAGCCACTCTGAAAAGTAGTTTGTCAGTTTCTTAAAGAACTAAACACACACTTACCATACAACTCAGCAATTCCACTCCTAGGCATTGATCCCAGAACAATGAAAACTTATATCCACACAAAACCCTGTGCATTATTATTTATAGGAGCTTTATTTGTAATAGTTCAAACCTGAAAACAACCAAAATGTTCCTTAATAGGTGAATAGGTTAAACAAGCTGTTGTCCATCTATACTATGGAATACTACTCAACAGTAAAAAAAAATGAACTATTGATACATGCCACCTTGATACATTATCTTTGCAACTTCATGTGAATTTATAAGTATAATTACTTCATGTGAATTTATAATTATTTATGATTATTTCATTGAAATAATATATTTATTATATAATATAAACACTTCCTCTTCCTCATGAACTTGGCCATGTGACTTGGTTTGACTAATGAAATGTCCGTGGAAATGTCCAGTCTGACATATCAGAGAAGTTAAGAACCATTATGTGGGGAATTAGGTAGAAGAGCCCTTGGTAATCAAATCACTTGGTTCATAGATAGGTGAGTTCTGTATGGTGCTGTGAGCTCTAAATGAACTGCTGTGACACAATCTCCCACTCAGAAGTAACCCTGCAAGATAGTGGTGAAAAGAAATCCTCCCAGTGGTTAGAGCTTTAGATGGTTCATTTGATGTTCCTCTTTACATGGAGAGAGAAGTGGCCTAAGATAAAGCTGTATATGGAATCCTAGGCAAAAGGGAATGGTTGGCTGGAAGGTCAGGAATCTGAAAAGAGTAAGATTTGAAGATTAGAGACCAGAGGTGTGGAGAAATGCATGTGGATTGACTTGTGGGAATTGTCACAGTGTTGAGGATCTTTTATCATATATTAATACCTACCAGATAAAATCTACTTCAGAACAGCCACTGAACAATTAGCTGGACAGATCAACTCATCCAGTAGATGTCATCACCCTCAGACATCAACAACAGGAATTTCTTATTTTAAAATATTATTAAAAGATTGAAGGAAGGTTTTTTATCCTCTTCTTTTTTTTTTTTTTTCTTCTCAGTGTGGGGCTGAAGTGTGGTGAGTCATGTCTCCAAGTATCTCAAATGATCCCAAATACTTTAAGGTTGAAATTTCCAGTATACAAACATCTAACTGATTGTAGAGAGCCATAAACCACAGCTAGGAAGAGTAAATGCTGAATGAATGGGGTAACACTGCAACCAGTGTACTGTGACAACACAGCAAAGGAAGGTGAGAATTATTCATCCTAGAAGAAACGTTAGGGGAACTTAATAGGCAAATCGTTTGAAGTAGTCACGGAAAATGGAGGGCAGACCGCATTTGTCCAAAACCTTTGGATCCATTGATCCCAACATTTGAACAAAAGCTTGAAGGAGGCGAGGGAATAAATCTTCTAGATATCTGAGGTAAGAATTCTCTACACAGAGGGAACAGCATCAGAACAATATGTTGGACATGGTAAAATAGAGAAATAAAAGCAAAATATTCTCTAAGAGGTGAGGACAGATACCTACTTAGTCACACAGGCAAGAATCCTTCAGCAGATGAGGAGAAAAAGAATCCACATCACAACTGTGAAATAGAGGTGGAAAAAAAAAAAAAACCCTAATCAGAGAGGACTGTTTAGAATAAGTGTGATTTCCCTTCACTAACTGCAGGAATAATCACAGATAGGGGCATGTGGAGTGTAGTCTCTGGGAGAGTTAACACTGTGTCCTGTTTGATACCAAAAAAAAGCTGGTGGCATTAGAACCATTTCCTTAATTCTTTGACCACTGTGGAACGGTCACTGTCTTTCACATCTTCCTTATCTGACTCTAAAAGGAAGAGACATTTTGAATACCATTATATAAGTGACAGTGTTTTTGAAATCACTCAGAAGTGAATGGGTAAAATCAATGTAAAAAAAGGTCATGAATGGTATTTTAATAAATGAAATAGAAGGTATAGGAATAGAAATAGGAAATATCAGAATAAACCCATGCAGTAAAATACTGTTTGGTAGAGTTTGGCCTCTCTGTCTCTCCAAATATCTATCATCTATCTACAGCTATATCGATATTGGTATAGATGATTAATAGACAGATAGATAGAGGTAGATTCAGATAGTTATCTTTCTCATTTACTAACCAAAATGAAAGGTGGGAGGATGGATAAATTAGGATTATGGGGCTAACATACATATACTAATGTATGTTAAATGTATATAAACATATAACATATAAACTATATGAATTATATATCACCAATACATATAAAATATATAATGACAAAACACCTACCAAATACCAAGGGAGGTCTACTCAACATTCTGTAATAACATACATGGTAACAGGATCCGAAGATGAACAGACATATGTATGAATCATTGAGCAGATTCTGTACAGCCAGACAATCACAACACTCTAATCAAATTTACTCCGATAAGAAATAGAAATTAAATTTAAAAAACAAACATAAGTAAGGAGACATAAACTTCTGGGGGCTTGTCCCAGCACATTGCACTCTAATTTACAACCTCGGAACACTACCTCCAGGAAGACTCTGTTGCCCTAGTAACAATAGTTGAGAACGTAATACTGCTGTCGTCTTGTGGCTGTTTCCCACAACAGCAGCTTTAAACTCAGTGCTAATGGTTGCTTAATAGTCACAAGGACTGCAGGGCTGTAAATGAAACCTGCCCTCAAAAAATGCCCTGGGGTAGGGAATAGGCAAGAAAATTCAACACATGACAAATTTTTCAAGAAGACAATATGAAGAGGGAAGTTGTAGTCACAGTTTTACAAAAAAAAGGAAAAGAAAAAAAGGACATATATGTCCTATATATATATATAAATCTCTCTCTCATATGTATAAATGTGTATATATATATATATACATACATTTGTTTGCATATTATATTGAGTTGTGACTTAAAATGTATTTCGACACTGAGTTGCAGTCAGAAAAGTTTTGAAAAAAGACTTTCTTGAGAGGGTACAATTTGAAGATGGCAGCATCTCCCTGAGATGACAAAGATCTCGGGGTGGGGGGTCGGGGTAAGAGCCCCAAAGGAATAATGGAGTTTCGCTTTCCTTGGCTGGGGTAGCTGCATAGCTGGGCTCAGGTAGGGCAGTGCGCGTGGCTGCAGACCGGAGGAGGGTACTCTGCTGGTGCGAGCTGCTAAGCTCGCCACTCCACCATCGCTCCTTAAGTTTTATTGTGGACGGGGACATGGAGTACAAGGAGAAAAAACAAACAAACAGAAACACACTAGCATACAAGCCTCGGCCTAGCCATGTGACTGAAGGGACACTCTACGCTCACTCTCCAAAAGCTTCCAGTACTAAAGAGAAAAGATTTACAACCTTCCAGACCGGTCCCTTCTAGCGGCGTCATCGCAGAGGCAGCTGCAAACGAGAGCTGTGTCCAGGAACTTCCCAAAGGCTCTGCTCTCTAATATAAGCCTCGAGAAAAGGAAGGTCCTATCTTTTAAAAAATTTGTTTAGTCCAAACGGCCCCAAACGAGATACAATCGGAATTGTGACCCCCGTGTAATAATTTGAGAAACAAATTGGGTTAACTCTATTTCAGGCACACCGTCCTGAAAATCTTGCGCCCTTGCGAGCAAACAAAATGCCTCTCTTTTACTCAAAGTGTTATCTAAGATTTTCCGACAGGTAACAGAGGAGATGGTTAACACGTTTCCTTTCCGGCGGCAGCAGAGTTGGCTCCACGACTTCCGCTCTTCTCCCCGAGAAGGGTCCACCCAGAGTTTTGCTCCGCGGGCTCTTCCTCCGCTCCGAGAGGCTAGCGGCTCCAGGGAGTGGGGAGGGGTGCTGGCGAGGGGGTTCAATGACGAGCTTGGGCACTCTTGGGCAGGCTGGAGAATTGCAGACCCGAAGGTGATGACCCGAGGTCATCTGGTTGCGGAAGAGCTGATCTCTTACGTGCCTCGAGAGAGAGGGGCGACGAAAACCATCAGAAAGAAAGGAAATCGAAAAAAATGTTCAGCGCAGAAACGGTGCCATAATCATCGAAGGGAAGACCAGTGGCAGTCTTCCAAGGTGAAGCAGAGTGGCGCAGCGGAAGCGTGCTGGGCCCATAACCCAGAGGTCGATGGATCGAAACCATCCTCTGCTACAGAGCTTTTCCGTCCCTTGCTCAACTTTACTCCAACTAGGCTACAAGCACGCACAAAAACCGAATCAATTTCTACCTCTTCCATGTTCAACCAGTTGACATCCACGAGTTTGAGAATCCGCTAGTTTGGCTTCTTGCTTCCCACCTTACTTTGAAATCCCACCATTCTCTCACTAGGCAGTTCCAAAACTCTTCTACCTATCTGAAGGGACACACTGCCCCGAATTGTAAAATTCCTTCCATCCCTGGTGTCCAGTAGAGGAGCAATGGAAATATTCCTTCAGTGGAGGTGGTCTTATATCAATATATTGTATGCGACCTCTTGGAGAAAGAGGTGATACATTCCATATTTACTTCTGTTACAACTTCCAGTAAAGGGCCTTTCAAATTTATTATCTAATTACGATGTTCTGATTGATTGCATTCTATTAGTAAATGCAAATATAAATGAAACCAAAAGAATTAATTATAACAGATTTGTGGTTCCGTCACATATCAAAATTTCAGATTTCAGTGTCTATACCTCTATTTGGTGCAGACTAGTATAGTAGAACGATGGAATAAAGACTTTAAGCGTAAACATACATTATATTGGCGTAAAATTCTGTGGAAATACAAATTCAAGGAGAAAGAGATCGATGAAGTGGGAGATGTCTGGACCCATTTTTGGACAGTGTGGGTTTTGAATGGAACTCGTTCTCCGAGTTCCTTAACTTAACAACTAAAATGACCTTTCTTGAAAGAATCGTATTCAATCCGTGCCATTTTTATCGTTATTGGAAGGAATGGTATTGGAAATCTTAAAACGTTATTCGTTTTTGAATTTCTCAGAATGTTAGTGCCCTAGTTCACTCTGGCTTAGCCTGAATATTCAGCCGCAGATTAAATCTCCCACTTCTTTGCTCCCCTCCTGGCGCTCCGACCCCACTGGGCTAGGTGAGGATCGCGATTGGAGAGGGTGGCCGGGGCGGGGGGGCGGGGGGGTTGCTGAGCGAGGGACAAAGCCGGGTGCCTGCGGAGGCGCTCAGGTTCTCGGTCGGCAGACAAGAAATCCCTTTGGCCCCCTCCGGAGCCTCGAGACCCCGCCACGGTGCCACCGTACCTGCATACTCAAAGTGCGAACAATCGGAGGGCGACACACAGTCAGCCTCGGGGAGGCGACCCTGGATGGTGGCTGCGTCCGGAGCTTGTCATCCCGGAGGCAAATGACTGACACCTACTGGCTGCAGAAAGGAAAGGGCAAAGGAAAGGAAGAAGGGCGGGAATCCCCAAGCAGCAAACCCGGCCTCCGTTATTCCCCGCTGCTGGCGCCACGAACGCCGTCTGGGCTGCCCAGGTCCACGCGCCCGGGTCTCCGGTCCCGCGCTCCCGCCAGCGCCCCGCCCCCCGCCCCCAACCTCCACCGACTCACGCTGAGGGGCTCGGACTGCCCTCCCTACTCCGACTCCGGGGGACGGGCGGGCGGGCGGACGGAGCGGTGCCGGGGCCGGGAGCCGGAGTCTGGAGACCCGGCGCCTGCTCGACTCTAGCTCTGGGACTCCGGCCGCGCGCTTCCTCTCCAATCCCTCTCCTCGTGCCGCGCGCTGCAACCCGGAGAGGAGAGAAAAGAGGCCAGAGCGGCCAGCTTAGGCCTCAAACTAGCAGAGCAGGCTACGGGGGCTGCCGAGGTCCCGCGTGTCCTCTGTTTCCACCGGCCGCTCACTTTCGGATGCAGGACCTGGAGGGTGAGGAGCGCCCCGAGACCCTTTCACTCTCCTCGCGCAGGGATCCCAACCGTCACCGGAACACTTCGACTGCGGCTGAGTCAGCAGGCGTCAGAAACCTCGGGAGCCCAAACCCGAAGTCAGAGTCACCGACTCCGCCTCACTGCTCCACATGGGCACTTACGTGGGCAAGCTGGGACTCTCGCCGTCATCCCCAGCAGAGGGGCGCACAGACTTGTCGGAGAGGCCCTTGAACGGCCGGCCAGCTCAGCCCCTTCATCAGGTCCCCCGGGTTCAGCACGTCCATCGTGCCCACCCTGCCCCTCGGCACAGACCTGCGAGGAGGCCGCCGAACGGGGATCCTACCAGTCCCAACGCGTGGGTGGTCAACGAGGCTTGGAGGCGCTTTCCCATGAACAGGTCCCGGAGCTCCATCATGGGGCCTCTTCCCTCAGACGGGTGGGAAAGTTACTTCAAGCGGAGTATCTGGTCTCTTCGGCACCCCAGGGCAATCTGGAGCCCGGTGACCATCAGGCTCGCTCCTCGTGAGCGGACAGCGCCCCCCTCCACTGCCGCAGCAGAGGAAACGAACTCTGCAGGGTTCTCACCTTCTGAGAAGCCCCCAGACCCATGTGCGAAGGAGACAGTGCTGAGGGCCCTCAGAGAGTGCAAGAAGGGGAAAGTGAGGTGGGAAGAACGACTGTTCCATGAGAGCTTGGACAGTAGGAGAAGGATTCCAGAGACCAGACCATCTGCGTTTAAGCCTCTGACGAAAAATGGAGTCCTCACTTCTTTTGTGCCCAGGCCTGGGCCTCTGCAGAGAAGCCTCGACTGCTGGGGCTCGGATCACAGCTTGAATAACAGGCCCAGCTGCTCCTCCATGGACTCCTTGGCCAGCACACACACAGGTGGCCCCCTTAGCTCCCAAAGAAATGCTATTACAAGCTCTTACAGCTCTTCTAGAGATTTCTCTGAGCCTTGGAAGAGAAGTATTCCCAGTACATCACTCCAGATACCAGAGTGGCCAATAACAAGGAAAGAACATGGCCATCCGTCTCACTCTCCAGTCCCACCGGTATCAGACGAGTCCCGAGAAACATCTGGCAGCTCTGGGCAGCAAAATCAGATTCCCCTGCTTCTATCAAGCCCTGGCAGCCTGCTGTCCCTGACTCCACCTCCTCAGCTTGGTTATGCAGTTCCTGAAGACCTGGCCTTAGGGAAGAAAGCTGGACTCCAACGGAGCAACAAAGCCAGAGAGGATACGACTGAGGTCACCACAGACTCTGTCCCTGACACTTGGTCTGCTCTTCAGCCTTCCCTGTCCCAGGGCGCTGATCCTCCGCTGGAAAGCTTACATAAAATGCAGAAGTCTCCAAGTCCACTGGCCTTCCCACAACCTACCGGAGAGGCAATCAGTGTGGCCCACTCGCCTCTGAAGACAGCGAGCCTGCTGGCCCCACGTGGGTGCTCACAGTCAGAGCCCCTTTCAGGCACCTCTTCAGACTCAAAACCCACAACTACTTTCATCCTTCTGACCCTTGTTTTCCCACATCACCAGTCACTGACACCACGTGGCCACCTTCAACGTCTCAGGCTGCCATACCCCGAGACTCACCTGCCATTATCCCAGCAGCACCCACTATGCAAAGCACTTTGTTTGGATTGATGAGCAGCCCAGGTCCCCATCTTTCTGCATCTACACCTCCTGTTGCAACTTCTGCTGAACGCTTGTCAAAACGCATTTTGGGGCTCCCAGCCAATAGTGAGATAGGAGGCTCCTCATATTCCAGAATTTCAATCACAGCTGCAGCATCTTACAGCATCTTACACCTCCGGGTATCTCAACTCCCACCTTCAAGCCTATCTTTGGCAGCCTAAGACCACTTAAAACTATGCCCGTGAGAGCTCCTTTCTCTTTCAAGCAGACCTCTCCTCCACCTACTCCTGCTTCTACCCGTCTCTTCCATGGCCTGGTCAAGGCTGCCTCTGTAGTCGTGTCCACCACCCCAGCCAGCACATCCAAAGGCTCTTTTAAGCCACCTTTGGATTTTGGTGTAGTGAATGTTACCAGTACCATGGGCAACACTTGCTCCATCCCTTCCACTTGCCCCCCTTTCCCTCTCGGGGCTGCCTGTGCCTTCAGGGCCAGCTTCTCCCCAGCTGCAGGCTTCACTTTCCCACTATGCCAGCGTCCAACCGTTCCTACTGTGCACACAGTCACCATCTTTAGCCAGGTTCTTCCCAGTGCTGTCCAGATATCCCCTACCAGGAGCACTGCCAATTGTAGCGCCGTGGGTAGCCCTCTGGCAACTTCAGCCCTAGTAACCACCAACCAGCCTGCATTGTCATCCAGGATCTCCAGTTCGACCGCAGCATTCACGATTCCCTTGGAGTCAAGCTCAAGGCCACCTTTCCCACTATCCCTGGGAGCCACTCCCCAACCTGCGTTTGGGGCTGCATATGTGCAGAAGCAAGAAGTCCCCCAACCAGCCCTTGGCCCAAGCTTCAGTAGCTCTTTCATTTTTGGAAGCTCACCAGTGGCCTCCTCAATCCCAACACCGACTCCAGCCCAGCCATCCTTCAGCGGTGCCGCGCAGGCAGCCTTTGGGGGTTTGGCACCATCAGCCTCCACCTTTCACATCCCGGCCAGCTTCTGGCCGGCCTTTGGCAGCACTCCAGTCAAGCTAATACGAACGGTTTGGGAGTTGTCACCCCAACCCACCGGAGTGGGGCTTGTGGCTCAGTGTTTGGCAGTACAGCCCCACGACCTTTTGACTTTGGGGGATTAGTGACCCCTATAGACTGTGAGGAGACTGGGATGGGCGTCACTGCCCCAGACATGAGCTCCAACCCTGGAGCATTCAGCACTGGAGCAGAGCCAAGTGGGACCACTAGCAGCATCACACCCTTGGGAACAGGCTGCGGCCCAAACAACCAGGGCCGGACCAGCCAGGGCACACATTTTGCCTTGGGGAAGGCCAGCATTTCTGCAAGAAAAACTATGTTTGGGGACCCCTCCATGACCCCCTTTGCTCAGAGCACCCCTGTCACTGGATCAGTTAAGGCAGGCAGCAGCCTCGGCTTTGGGATGCCCTCTCCACCGCCCCAGGGCTCTGTTGGGAGAAGATCTTTCAGACTGTCAGCCCCTTCCTTTTCCATTGGGGCAAAATCAAAATCCCCGAAGAATAGGGAGCAAGGGCATTCCCGAAGGCCTCATGCCCACAAGAAATAACTTGTGTTCCTTGCCATTCGTACTCTGATTTGGACCTCAGCATAGTGAAGTGCCTCAGTCACTTCTAATTTTCTACAGCAAAAATACCCCAGATCTAAGGTGAGAGCTTTACACATTCACTTTGTGGTCCTAACCTACATTCTAGAGGAAAATGAAGGACTAAAGTATCTAGTGGTGATAGCAGAATGAAAATGAGTGGAACCATAGCTTTGGAATTGAACGGAGACTTGCCTTCCCCTCCCTACCCACTCCTTTCTGTGTCAAGGGTGAGCTCAGTCAGGACACTGCCTCCTGCTGTTTTCTCTGGGAACAAACGTGCCAGGGAGGCAAAAAGTACAACCCATATTCTCTTGCATCTTCGGGAAGAGGAATAGATTCTCTCTAAATCTTAGCCTGCTTTTATTTGGCTCAAAGAAGTGGTTCCTTTATCTGGTCCCCTAGGGAGGCCAATTCCTCATTTCTTGCCATTTTGCTCCTCAGTTGGTTCTTGGGGAAGATTTTTTTTAATTTAATTTATTTATTTTGGAGAAGCTTTTAATGCAATTTGACCTTGAAGCCAACTTTTCCTGGAGGATCAATGGTCTACCCATGAGAGCATCCGTGGGAGGGCCAGGGGAGGAAAAAAGAGAGTGGTGCAACCTTGCTTCGTTTCCTTACACCATAGGTCATAATTCCTCCATAATTACGAGTGAGAAATGCTCAATTAAGGAACCAAAGCTTCTACTTTTCTTTTAATGTGTACCTTATAAAATCACCCTCTACCCTCACATCTCTCCCAGATAGGGTGGGTAGGGCAGGAAAACTCTTGGGCCTGAGAACAAAGGGAGAAAGGGAGGAAGAGCAGATACCTAAGCTGACCTCTGTACTGTAACCAATGGGAGGTCTTTGAGTAGCTACGATATATTCCTTAGCACATGTCATCCTGATGGAAAAAAAGAAAAGGCAAGAATGACTCCCTGAATACATCTGTCTCCTGTTTTATGGATACATTGGAAGAGACCTCATTGGAAAAATAAGCAATCTTAAGTTGGTTGATAAAATAAAAATAAATTGTTGAAATGAGTTTATGATACAGGAATTGCTATAAAACTCATATCTATTCAGAGGCAGAAAGATATTAAGAAACTTGCCCAAGGTCAACCAGTTAGAAAAGGTTAGATTTGGGATTTCAACCCTATTGGCTCCAAAGTCTGTGTTCGCTTCTCCCTCACTACAGCAAATCACCAAAGTCAGACCTCTAACCCAGGTATATACGACTCTAAATATCCATGCTGTTTCTACTTTGAAAGGCATTCCACAACCCAAGATTGCCATCTTACAGAGGGGGGCAAGAGGAAAAGTATTAGACAATTTCTACAGCTCTTTACATGATAATTTAACATTTATACGGTGATGTCTATATACCTTGTATCGTGCTTTGCACCAGACATTCAGAGGTGAAGGAAAACTTCTGCTTTGGAGATTACAATTTAGTGGGGAGACTGGTAAGTAAGCCAGTGATTCCATAACAAGCGACAGGTACTAAGGGAATGGAAGCAGGGCAGAAGGTCCTTTCTTATCTAAGTCTTGAAACTTGAATTCTGTTTTACGGTGTGTGTTCTCCAGTTCTAGCAACTGGAGAAGGGTATTTCAGGCCAAAGACAAAACACGTGCAAAGGAGGGTCTGGAAGACAGAACGCATCTATCTGGATAACTTTCAAGGAGTCAGACATGGTTTGGGAGAAGAAGGGGCAGATTATGGATATGCTTATAAACCATATCGTGCAGTGTGCACAGGATTCCAAATGCAACGGAGAGTCATGGAAAGATTTTAAGTAGGAAAGAGACAAGCTTGGGTTTAGATTGCTCTGGCTGTCATGTGAGGGAGGAGTCAAATGGGGACAGGCTGGAGGCTTGGAAATGTGTGGGAGACTGCGGAGACACCAACAAAGATGAAAGATACAATACATTCCAACTAGGTAATTAATTACCTGGTTAACAGGGATTGTTAACCAGGTAGTTAAGAGTGGGCGTGGGGAGGCAGTAGAGAGAGGAGGGATTAAGAAGCAGGACTTGGTGACAGATTGCACCGTGTGGGCAGAGGAGATGGGCAGAATAAGGGTAAGGGGGAGTTGGAGAAGACCGACCCTTAGCCATCTGACTTGGAGGATGGAAAATGTAATTTTGGCAGAATACATGGAGTTTTGTATAGACTGAGTGTGAAATGACCAAGGAATATGAAGGAAATATTTGTCACATTCAATCATTCATTCACTCAAAAAATACTGGGCGTCTGATGCTGGTTACTAGGCACTCTTCTAATATTTGGGATGTTCTCAGTGACAGATAAAATTCCTGTTCTTGTGGAGTTTATGTTCTAGTAGGGGGTGTGATTAAAAAATAAACAATAAACATAATAGGAAATAACTACCATGTGAAAGAGATTGTAACCGGCATGGCAAAAATATAGAGCAGGGTAGGTGGATTAAGATGGCGCTACAGTTTCATCTGAGCTCTTATGAGAGGTTGACATCTGAGCAAAGACTTGAATTCACTGACAGACTTAGCCATGCCAGAGTATGAGGGAAGAGGATTCCAGGCAAAGAGAAAACCTGGTGGAAGTCCCCAAGAGTGAGATGTGGAACAAGTAGAGGCTTTGGGACAAATAGATGACATGACTTGACTCATTTTTAGGATTGTTCTGGCTGCTGGCTGAGATGGGACGGTAGAGGAGTGAAAGCGGGGAGACTGGGAGGAGGGTTCTGCAGGAATCCAGGTGGGATTCAATGGTGGCCCAGCCGAGGACGCTTACAATGCAAGTGGTGAGAAGTGGTCAGATTTATATATATATTTAATCGATTTGCTCTTAAAGGGGTTGTGAGGTGTGAGATGAAGAGAGGAATCCGGGATAAAGCAAAGGTTTTTGGTTAGAGCAAATGAATGTATGGAGTGTCTGGTGAGGGCTAGGGAAAGACTGGAGCATTGTCAATGTACCTTAGAATATCGAAACCTTCGGAAAAGGTGAGATCCCTTACGGGGAGGGTATAGAATATGAAAAACAGGGCTAAATTCGTCGTTTTAGAACGGCAGGAAGTTAATGAACTTTTCAAGTGCAGTTGGTACAAGTAGCTAAACTCTTCAAAGAAAAGAAAATTGCCTCATCTCATACAATTAACAGAAATGAATTCCAGATGGATTAAGGACTCTGATAGTATGAAATAAAATTATTTTAAAAATAATTTATTTTTATAAATTATTTTAAAAATAATTTATTTTTATAAGTTATTTTAAATAGGTAGGAGGAAGGAAGCCTCACTCGGGGACTTTGAATCTGATCTTTAGGGGGGGGCTCAGAGTCGTCAGTTAGAGGGAGGCCTCCAAGAAGCAGAGTTCAATCAGGCCAAATTTTTTTTTTTTTTCTCTTTTTCTTTTTCCTAACTCCGAGATGGGGGAGAGTGAAATAGGAAGAATGTGGAGATTTAAAAAATTAACGTTACTTTTCGGTTGTTTCGGTTCTTTGTGTTCCCTCTCCTTCTCCTCCCTCCCCGCCTCCCCCCGCCCCACCCCTCCGGCCCCCCAGCCCCCCCCGGCACCCCGCCCCGAGAATTTGAAGAAACCATTTTGTTTCCTTTTCATTTAATTGCTTACAGAGGAGCGTACTAGCGGTTAGCTCAGTTGGTTAGAGCCTGCTGCTAATAACGCCAAGGTTGTGGGTTCGGTCCCCGCACCGGGCAATTTGTGCCACAAGACTTTCCTCTTAGATTTCAACACAGATGAGAGTTCTTCCAGTCTCAGGTCCACTGCGATGTCACAATTAACCTCAGGGTGAGAGACAAACCTCGCGCGGAGAACTTAAAAAGATTTGGACGTACATCTTTGATTTCCCTCAAGGTTGAAGTCCTCGTTTGAATCCCATCTACAGGGCGAAAGGATAGTAGTGAGTGACCAGCAAAGGAAATAGAGCGGCTTTGGGCATATTATTTTTCCTCTGGGTAACTGATTCTTGCAAAGAAACTGACCCTATTGGATTATTTTCGTCCAAAAATAAACTGGGAAACCATCCACACTTTCTACACTTCCACACTTGGGTCTTAACTAGTTCAGCGAAAGATGAAACACGATTTTTTTATATGATGTGTGAAAAAAAATTTATTAATATCAACACAGTAGGAAAGAAAGAGCTTTGCCAATTGTCTCTTTATAGCAGGGAAAGCGCTCCCAATGACCAAAGCTGGAACAGTTTGAACAACAGATAGTGTGGTTTTGGATTATCATCCGAAGTATAAAATACATATTCACGAGTCCATACTGATATAAATCAATCAATGAATACAGGAGAAGGGAAACATTTTCCTTACAGAAGAATTCCAACTAATATAAGTAAATACTCCCCCCCCCCCCCCCCCCCCACCCCAGGAGATGAAGCTTAATCCCCTCCCTTCCGGTATATGGGCCATACTTAGTGACTAACTTCTAAATAGTAGAGTAGGAAGTAGGAAAAAAAATAGGAACTTCACAAGGGAGAAAAATGGCAAACACTACCTTCAGAATGATCAGGGTTGGCATCACCAATGGTAAGCTATGCTCCTATCATGTAACATCTGCTATGGTGCGATGGGACCAGTACTTTATCTCTGTGGTCTCCCACAAAAACCTATAACCCCAAACCAATCATGTCAAAAATATCAGACAAACCCAGATTGGAAAACAGTCAAGTATACTACAGAAATACTTCATCAGCACTGAGAAACTGTCACAGACTAGAGGAGGCTGAATACAATGTAGGATCCTGGAAACAAAAGGGACATCAGTGTGAAAACTGATGTGATATAGACAAAGTCAGGAGTTTAGTTATTAGTAAAGTACCCACGTTGGTTTCTTAGTTTTAACAAAGGTACCATGGTAATGGAAGGAGCTAATATTAAGGGAAACTAGGTAATGGGTATAAGGCAATTCTCTGTATTGTCTTTGCAACTTTTCTAAAATTATTCCAAAATAAAAATTTAATTTTAAAAATTACAATAAGGAACATATCTCTTTGCCACCACTGAAATCAGTGTTGAGGCAAACGCCTGGTTGACAGTAGGTCCATGATAAGTAGTTGTTCAAAGCTGAAGGAATGTGATATTGTTGTTTTATTTTGGTGAGGGACATGGCAGAGATATCTATATGGTTATCTGTGCTAGATGATGTATACCTGTCCTGCCAAATACTCTCCTAGAGTCCCATTCACACACTGAAATGCAAACCAGACCAACGAGATTTGTCTTTAGCCTGTAAAAGACATCTGAAATGGAGCCATCTGGTTTATGTTGAACTTGAAGTTTGGTGGGTTTCTCTCACAAAGTTTCAAATCACACCCAAAGTGTTTTCTTTCCTATCTTGGCCCTAAACTATTTCCATTTGGGCCAATAAACATCTGAACCACTTCTCTTTGTTACATCCTGCCCCACAAAACTGGGTTTATCTATCACACCATGGTCCCATTATAAAATCCAAGTTTTTCAGAAAGAACAGCGGCCAGTTCAATGTTCTTTGGTGGGTTCTTCACAGAGCTCAGACTTCTCCCAGGTAATATTCATCACGCCTTCTTTTTTGTTCTTAAAGACTTCATAGATTACTTTAATGCTGAGTGGATTTGTGTGTGTGTGTGTGTGTGTGTGTGTGTGTGTGTGTGTGTGTGTGTGTGTGTGTAAGTTTTAGGCATCTCTGATATGCATAAATTCAGGTGGTTCCTAATTTAACTTAGTCTTCCCATTAATACACATAATACCTGACACTTAAAATACAATAGGAGAGGTGTATTGCACTGGGCAGAAAATTTTAAATCATACAGATTTGATTACAACAAAGGAGTTCTTCAAATAGAAATGAGTGGAAAATGTGACCTACCTTTACAGAAGGCAGCTATAGCTGTTGAAATAAAAGGAACAACAAAAGGAAACAAATTGCCTGCTATTGCAAGAGATACAGGCAGTTTCTTTACACTATTCTCTATCAGCTCAGGAAGCAATGTTGTGTACCTGGCCTAGATATAACACGCTTGTAGAAGTCTTACAGATTGAGGCTAGTCATAACCTACACTATCTGCCAGCACTTCCCAAAGAATTTGAGTAAATGAAAACAAGAAATAGAGATTTTACATTATTTTCTCAAGGTCACAAATACAATGACAGGTTTGGAACAAAGAACCAATGGAGCCTGGCATCACAGTCTGTGCTCTCAAGCATCATTCCATACTGCCTCTCATTCTCAAAGGAGAGGATAACTCTCTGATATTTATGCATTGATTGTTTATTTCAGGAACTAGGACCAGTTAAGAACTTTATGACATTTTTAAGTAAGACGTATCTACCTAAGTTTTATATTGTCTATATCTCTGTGTCAAACATCGTTCTTAACGTGTATACATTTGCTGAATTCTTACCTTCTTTTTTCCTTTTGCATGCCTTTACCTGCCACATAGCTCCAATATCAATATTGGAAAGCACAGTTCTCTTTTGTAAGATATTGCTTTTTCACAGTAAGAGTAGCAAAAGGTGTGGTGAAGTCCTTCAAAGTGCTCCAGTTCATGTTATGTTTCAAGACCGATAAGCACCATCATTTCCCAGTTGCAGATTTGAAACTGAGAAGTATCTCCTATAACGAAGTTGAAGAAGCTCCTAGAAGTGAAGTGGTTGGCTACCTATTCAAGGGTCCAGAGGCTCAGAAAGTTTTTCGTGTCTTGGCACAGCATGTAAACTTCTGTGCATATTTCAGGCGAGAGAAAGGAAAAGAACTTGATAGAAATTCTGAGAAATAGTCCCGAGACTCTAGCATTAGTCAAAAATTCTTGAGAAATGCATTGGTGAAACAGGAAAGTGACATCTACTTCAAATACTATCAGAATCAGCACTGTGTCATAATTGGCTCTGTGGCTTAGTTGGTGAAAGCGCCTGTCTAGTAAACAGGAGATCCTGGGTTCGAATCCCAGCGGGGCCTTAGGAGGCAATGTTTTAAATATGACAAGTACAAATTGGAATTAACTGGAGTTGATATGCGTTGAAGTCCTAGGAGGAGAGAGGACAGCATTAGTCCCCTTGCTTACAAAATAAATATAATATCAACAACTCTCCCAAGAGCCTTGAAAGGTGCTAAAAACCCAGAATACTTGCCCTGAAATCATGAGATGAAGATTAGAATTGCCTAGAGTGATTGCTTCTTGGTCTTTCCTTTACCTTTTAGATCAGGTGTCAGACATTGCCAGTTCGGTTTTGTGTGACCTCTTCAATTATTTTTGCCTCCTAGAACTTTTAACACAACGGAGACGTTCGTTTTTCTTGATTGATTCATTGAATGGTCAACCTCTCCCCTCAGATCCCCCCAGTTTTGCGCCCGATAACTTTTTGGCACATTGAATAGCGCCTTAGAGCCATGCTTCTCAAAATTTTGTGAGCACATGAATGACCTGGTATGGTCCATTACAGTGAGGATTTTAGATTACTACATCTGCAACAGGGCCTGAAAGTCACCATTTCTACAGTCTCCCAGATGAGTGACATCTACATTACTGTTACGTGGACCATACAGTGTGAGGCAAGGCTACTGAACTAGTGATCTAGTTTCAATGGGTGTGCTTTCAATTTCTGCACTTTCATATGTTTACAGCTATTTTCCACACCCATTACTTAATCTGGAGTTGTTTTCACTCCTTTGCCTTTAGTCAAATCTAATCCAAAACAAATAAAAGAACAAGAAAAAAATTCTAATATAAATTAGAGTAGTGTAAACCAAGTAGTGTTATAACCGTTTCCTCTTTTTTTGTTTTTAGTTTATTTTTACTGGAGTGTAGTTGCTTTACAATGTTGTGTCTGTTTCCGCTGTACAGCAAAGTGAATCAGTTATACGTACACATATATCCCCTCTTTTTCAGATTTCCTTCCCACTTAGGTCACCACAAGCATTGAGCAGAGTTCCCTGTGCTATATGGTAGGTTCTCATTAGTTATGTCTTTTATACATAGTCGTGTATATATGTCAATCCCAATCTCCCAATTCATCTCACTCCCCCTTCCCACCTTGGTATCCATAACTTTGCTCCCTACATCTTTGTCTCTATTTCTGCCTTGCAAATAAGTTCATCTGTACCAGAAAGTGAACGACCATTTATCTCTGTGGTTTCATTTGGCAATTTTAAAAGTAATTAACTGATTTCATGCAAACTTATTATAATACTCAGTGCATGTGCCCTTTGCCACCTCAGGCTTGCATACTTTTTCAGGACATCTGGTAGGGTCAGGATTGGCCACGTTGGGGGCTACTCATTACTTGCTTAACAATAAACTTCTAATCAAATTATTGGAAAATAATAAATCATCATTTATGCTGCCAACTCGATATCAGGGAAAAAACGGACTCCAATCTTGCTAGCTGGGAAATACTGTCTCTCTTCTCTGTTTCCTGCAGCCTTGTGACCAATCCAAGTGTGAGTTGCTGAGAGCAGGAGTTTTCAGCTTTGCTCTTTGTCAGACGTGCTGATGCAGAGCTGTCCTATCACGAATTTCTCACAGAGAATTCGAGGAAAGACCATGGTTTTGCTGCCGAGCACCTTCCTGATCCTTGAGGTAAAAGCTGGGAAGTGGACAAATACAGTGACGAAGGGCAGGTGAAGTGAGGAGAAAAATAAAGTATAGGCTAGTACGTCAGCTGTTGCACAGATTGACATGGCTCGAAGCACAGGCGTTCCAGGGCAGTGTGAGTGACACTGGATAAGAAGTTGACTGACGACTCCCACCTCAACCTACTCGGCACAAAGTCCGGTCCCATGAATTCCCAAACACTACTCCTTTCGTCACTCCCTCCTGGGGCACAGCCCACCCCGCCCCGCTCAGCAGTCTCCTCCAGACAAGCATGCTCTCTCGGTAGCTTGGGGGTCTTCAGGGCTCTGTGTGTTATGTCCTGGGTCCTACGATGAGCAAGAGAGATGGAAATGAAAGTCACAGGGTACTATCGGGTAATTCCTTGTAATCACATGCCCTAGGAGCCTGAGGTTACGCTGCCTGATGTTGGGGAAGGAATTTGGACTCTGCTTTTGAGTTACGTTTGGTTATGAGTCGTAGAGTTCCTATATTCTTGTTTTAGCACGTTTTTCAAAAGGAGGGAAAGCAAGGTGAGTGAGTGAAAATATACTAAAAGAGAAATACTCAAAATTATTAGACTTGGGGAGCACCAAACAAATGCCGTTTTATTGGACTTGTAAAATGCGACGTGCGTGCGACGTTTCCGTGGTGTAGTGGTCAGCACGTTCGCCTTACACGCGAAAGGTCCCCGGTTCGAAACCGGGCGGAAACAGCTCTCTGCCTAGGCTTTTGACACTTTACCCACAAGTGCAACTACTTCCTTACTACCTTGCTGCCCTCTCTAAGGTGCCCGACCTCAAAACAAAGGGCTTCCAACCTAGCCTCACAGCAGCAGTGCTCAGACCTACATCTTGTTAAAGTACTTACTGTATTTTCACGTATCTGTAGGTTCCTCAGACTCCAACACCTTTTACAATGTGTGAATTATGAGTATGTCCTTCCAGTCTGTGCCTAGTGTTTTTCTCTCCTAATGGACTTTTGAGGAAAAACGTGTTCAGTTTTGGGGGGGATACAGTGTAGCAATCTTTCTTGTATGCTTAGTCCTTATTATGTCCTGTCTAACGTATAGTTGCTCATCTCAAAGGCGTGGAGTATTTTGCTAAATTTTCTTCAACAGACCTTACTGTTTTCACTTTCACTGTATAGGCAAATGATTTGAAATGCAAGCAAATGGCCAGGAAGCAGCTGAGGTGTGCTTACCGCAATTAGAATTGAATAAGTGAATGAATGCCATCAGACAAACAAGGATGTAAAACAAACAAACGAAAAACAAAAGGTGATGTTTCCAGATGTCTTCCATCTCTGGCATTTTCTTTTTTCCTTGCCAGAAACATTTTCAGAAACCTTCAGTATAAAATTTGTGTGTGGAGAAGGTGGAAAGGAATGGAGGAGAGGGCGGAGGAAATGAATCAGAAACGTTTCCCGTCCCCAGAAACTACACGGGGATTTCGTGTCCGGCAGAGGCCGTTGCTTAACCTCACTGTCCTTTCCTTTTTCTCCTAGTTCCCGGGGTCCGCGTTCGTACCCCCGTCAATACCCTCAGGGACTCGGTCTGCAGCCCGCCTTGATCCGGGTCTCTCTGCTCAGGTGCTTCCACAACGCGGTCAAGGCCAAGTCGCCCCTTCTCCGGAAGCCCAGGCTGCGCGCCGGGATCCGTAGGCCGACTGGCCTGAGCCACCCAGGCTTGCCTGCGAGGGGTGGCCGCTCGCTGCCACGAGTTGTCCTTTGGGCGCAGAGACCTGTCGCTTGCGTGGGTTCAAAAGGCAGTTGCCTTGTAGGCACAGAACAGTCCCGGCCGGGCTCGGAAAGGGGTGAGGGTGGGTTTACCGGCGTGTGTGTTTAGAGACAAGTCTGTGGGACAGACGTACGCGGAATGGGGCGCGGGGGCCCTCGCAGGCAGGGTACCGAGGCCGGCAGGGGCTCCTCTCGGACGCTTCAGGGGCTCGGCATCCCGCTCAACTCAAGGTGCGTGCCCGGCGGGCGGAGATGGCCCGCGTTGCCACCAGGAAGCCCGCCTCTTCCCGGAGTCAGGGCCATGAACAGCGCACTCTGGATTTGCCGGGCTGTGTGAGGGATTTCTCAGAAGAGAGGAAGGACAGGGGGAAATGTCCTGATAGTATATTGAGCTGGTGGTGTGTGTGTTTTAGACACCGATTTTCTTATTTACAAAAACACATGAAGTACCGCATACAGTATTTCTACTTGATGGTTATGGAAGAAATGTTCACATATTAAGATATGGGGAAGTCATTATGGCTTACATATGATTTAACTAAAACTTAACCCTGACTAGAACAGCCTGTTTTGCGACCTATTAAACATACCTTTTACATCTGCTTTAACCATTAAAAAAAACCCCAAAACCATACCATTACATCTGCTTTAACCATTTAACTTTTACCATTACCAGAAGTAAAAATGTCTATTTTAAAGATGGAGATTAAACGCCTCCCTTCCTGGGACGCCAGTGCCAGTAGTACTGCCTCTCTACAGGGACCCTGGCTCTTGTCCCTCGTGGACTAAGGGGAGTCACATGATCTGAATGCCTGGGAGTTTTCTCAAATGTTTGGGGGGATTTTAGCTGGCTTTTGCTTAGATTAGGTCAGACTAGATCTCAGATTCTGTGAACTTTGAGAGGACAAAAGTATGACAGACAGAAAGCAGTGTTTCTAAAAGAGTTGCCTATGACCTAAACATCTGATGGCTATTTTATTATGTGGCCCTGAAGATTATGGCCTGAAATCCTCTCCATGGCCACTCCTATGTCTTCAGCTTCATTTCGTACCTCACTGCCCCCTCTCTCCCAACCACACTGTCCTACTTGCAAGCAGTTCCTCTTATTTCCCAGGGATGTGTGCACATATTATTCGTTCTACCTCAAATACTTCTCTATACCTAGTGAACATCTCCTCAACCTTGAAACTTGACCTCCACCATTACTCCTTCAGATAAAACTTTCTAAGTAAATCTTCACATTTCTGTTAGCACTGTACACCTCTCTTTCATGGCAAAAGCCAGTTTGGTGAAAGATGGCAAAGCTGGGATGAGAAAGCATTGCATTCTGGATTCCAAGTTTGTGCCGTCAAGAACATTACCATACCGTGTCTCTCTCTCAACATCCAAGATCCTTCTCTCGAGGCAGTTGTACATTTTGAGGCGTCTCTTTTGCCCAATTTGAAAACTAAAATAAACATACAACCACATTGTCTAAAAAGAGCATGTCTGTCTGTTTGAAATGTATGTGGTATTAAATCAGTTCCTAACTTCCCACATTCTGTGTCAAATTTGATTTCTGGAATGTGTGTACCTTTACTGAATGACTGAATTCTTGCCTCTTTTTGCCTTTACCGTTGACTTTTGCATGCTTTTATCCGATGCATGGTTCATCACAGAATTTGCCCATGATTCTCCCTCTTAGTGAGGCTTACTCTTTTAACAGTAAGAGGAAAAGATGTGATTCTTACAGCCGAATGCATTTCCAAACCAAATAAATGTGCACTACTTTATAACACTTAATTAAAGAGAATACAGGGCAGTCATTAGTCATCCGCGCACACATCCTCAGGGTCCAATAGAAGTACATAAGAATATATGACGCGGGTGGAAGCATGGCAGATCAACAGATTGATTGCAAAAATTAGCAAAGAGCACTCGCAGGCGAAAACTTGCTTTCAGGGAATGACATGCTTGCTATCACGTATGGAATGTTCTAAGGGTTACAATTCTTATGATTTTAAATATAGAAATTGAAAACAACGTTGTATTCTGTACATTCACCGCAAATTACATGAATCTGTCGGAGTCAAAGGTTTTGCGGTTATTTCTATCCTCATTCCGGAACCAGCGACTTCGTAGGTCTCATTTAATTAAATAGGCATACTTAAGCGCTTGTTTCGCGTGGGGGCCAGTGGCGCAATGGATAACGCGTCTGACTACGGATCAGAAGAGTCTAGGTTCGACTCCTGGCTGGCTCGGAGCCCTTTTGACACCCGATCGCCTTGCAATCGACACGCCGACCAGTTCTTCAAACTTTCTCGGATCACAATGACGTGCTGGGAAAAGCTCCCTCACCTTGCTTCTTGTTGCCCCGCAGGGCAATCAATCCCGCCTCTTGCGCAACGCGGAAGGACCCTTCAAAGGCGATCACAGGAACGCTCACAGTCTAACGTTTTCTGGTTTCAATCTCATACCGCAAATATGGAGAAAGGATCACACAGAGACACCTATACACAGATTCAAATCAAAGAGGCGTTAAGAAAACAGAAGAGGAGGAGGAAGAACAAGAAGAAAGAAAGAAACAATGTGGATCTACGAGTGTCTTCACCAATATTAGCCTCACTGGTTTACCCCTCAACCCCTTCCGAATAGAAAGACAAGAGGCTTTGACTGAGGCAATGGTAAATCCAGAAAGGCCGGGCTTGTGCGGACCGGATATCGGAGCTGGTCCTGACCACCACGCACTCAAGATTCCAGGCCGCAGCTTGCTTCCCAGCACCGCGACTTCCAGAAGAGCGCTGGTTCGACAGTTCCAAAACGAGGGGTTAACGTGAGTGACGTGTTGATTTTTTTTTTTTTTTTTTCTTTTCTTTAAGTAACCTGAGCTTTCTAAGTCTCAGCAAGAGACGTGTAACCACCTTGGGTGGTAAGGAGTAAAAGCGACCGTGGCCAGTACGGGGATCGAACCCGCGACCTTGGCGTTATTAGCACCACGCTCTAACCAACTGAGCTAACCGGCCGCGACACGCCAGGCCCTTTCGCTTAAAACTTTTAACCACCATTTCCCGCAGTACCTCTTCGGGCAAAGACAAACGTTTACTTTTCACGGTCCTCGGATACCTAGCTGCTCCATGTGTAACCCACCAAAGATCTGCTGTGCCCTCTACACAGAAAGCCAAACTCGGACAGCAGCCCTTTGTCCAAAAGGAAGCCTTGGGTTGCACGGCGCCAAGCAAGGGACTGCGAGACAAGTCTCACGTCCACTCCGCCTTCGTCTTTGAGATACGGGTGTTTTTAAAGGGGGGGGGGGCGGGTGGGTGGGGAACAAAGAAGCTGGCATTGACCACCGACTTCTGACATTTCGGAATCATTGCTTCAGGAGTCAGGATGTTTCCGGTTTACCATTCTCTGGCCAGGTGGTCCACGGCTCGGGGATCTCTTAGCTCAACTTGCCCTGCAGAAACAAACTGACGTTGGACGTTAGTGATGATATCTATAACAGCAATTTTACTACATTAACGATGTTATCAACAACAGCAATTTTAGTCTGACTCTGGTTGATTAGTGCTCAATTGGCACAGAATTGAGGTCAGAGGGGTCAAGAAAGGACTGCCTGGCAGACCAGTGGGCATTTCCCCCTCTCCGTCGTCCCTCGGTTTCTGTCGGTCAAACACTGCCCCGGCACAGAATGGGCAGCTGCCAGAGTTCAAGGGCACCGAATCCCGGTTACTTTTCTGCGATCATGTTCTGGCACCTAAGAGATGGTGATCACAGAACTTCCTAAGGTCACATAACCCACATAGGACAAAATCGAGCAATTTTCAGAAATCTACTGTACCCGGACGCTGCCTAAAATGTCTGTCCTGCCTTTGGAAAGGAATTCTTCGCTTAAGGGTAGTATTTGCCTGGTGTGACTCATTGACTTTAGTATTATTGGTTTTAATACAAAAGCGCAGTAACCCCGATCATTTCCTGGAGGAGAGAAGCAATTCAACGTGGCCGAACCTGGGCTAGCCAGAAAGTCTCTTCTCTCTTAGACACACCAGCGGGGGGGGTGGGGGGGAATAAGCACAAGCAAGGGAAGCGCAGTTTCCGTAGTGTAGTGGTTATCACGTTCGCCTCCTACGCGAAAGGTTCCCGGTTCGAAACCGGGCGGGATACATCTCACCTCTCCGGAGTTTGCTTTTTGAAGCATCCTCCTGAACCTCTCAGGAACCTTCCGAGAAACCAGGTAGGCGGCTGGTTACGAACGGCTCCCGAACGCCAACCAAGTCTCACCCGGAAACCTGGGGGACTCCGCGAGCATCGACAATCGGACCCGTCGGAATATCCTTCAGGCACCATATTCCGTCTTGTATGACAGAGCCTGCACTCACTCCTAGTTCAGGGGCTGACTGCCAGCCATTTACACAACAGCACATACTTCCATGGATTCCCCCGGCCGTTGGCCGCAGCTTCCTCCAAAAACGTCGGCTTCCTCTTTCACGTCCAGGAATACGACTGAAAACCAGTGTGCCTTCTTTCCCTTTGGCTTTCTATCAAGAGAAAGCGTCTCATTCTGTTTATTAAGGGTGGAAAGCAACAACAATAACCAAATTCTCCTGAGAGAAGCTACACTTGGAACTTACTTAACCTTTTAAAGGGGTTGGGGGTTGGGGGCGGGGAGGGAGAGAGGGCGCAAGAGGAACGAAAGAAGAGAAGAACGCCCCGATCCTCGGTGGCCGGTTAGCTCAGTTGGTTAGAGCGTGGTGCTAATAACGCCAAGGTCGCGGGTTCGACCCCCGTACTGGCCACTTCTTTCGGTCACCGCTGCAGGGACTCTCACCTGCTAACTCTTCTCAGAGGAAACTTCTTGCTTCTTAACCTACACACGACTGCGAGGAGTGGAGAGTCCTCTCCATAATAACACGTTCCAAATCCACCTCCCTCGCATACCTTTTATCCACTCCTTAGCCAACTCGGCTCTCGTCCTACCACAACGTGAACATTCTTCCCGGCAGGCAGTGTTCTCTTTCCTCCGGGACCAGTGGCTGAGGACAGAGAGACGTGCAGGGCCAGAGGGCACAAGAGTGGCAGCTCGACCTAACACGAAAACTGGGCGGGAAAAGGTGGAAAAGATTACTCGCAACCTTTTGTTACAAGCTTATTCGCTTTTAAATTCTCTTTCCAAAGTAGTTGCGCAATCAACGTCCTGTCTCAAATCCTCAAGAGATACAAAGTAAAGAGGCGTTCTTCAAAGGTCGTTCTTTCCACGTCTCTGACGACTCTTTCAGAGGAACTGACAGCCGAGATTGCCCTGTGAGGAAGGACCACGCCAGGTGGACTGGTTCAGGATACTTCCTGTTCCCTCCATGTCGGCAGCACTTTGAACACTTTGAGCAAGAAACACAAAACACAGACTTCTCTTTTCTTTTCTTTTCTTTTCTTTTCTTTTCTTTTCTTTTAAGGACAGGAATCGAATCTGGATTCCTTAGACAGACGTGCATCTCATATCGTTGCTTCTGACTTGAAAGGACAGTTCAGTATCATGGTAACTTCTCTGATCTTTGTGGGAAGTCCTTCCCCAGACTTGTACAGTTTCCCTACCTGCGTGCGCTGACCAGTGCTAAGCTCCACGTGGAGTGCTTTCTGGAGGTTTCTCTTCTCACGGCTCTCTCCTTTCCGGTACTCTGTCCTGCCAGCTCTAGCTGCCTTGGTCTCCTGGACTATCCGCCCCGTCACTTCAACTCAGGGAGTTCACCAGCCTCCGCCTGGGTTCCTGTTGCATGCACTGGGGCCTGGAAACTCTCTCAGGGCAGTAAGGACTAGGGTGCCGTCCTAGATCTCACCTCATTCCCAGCAAAATCGCTCATTCCTTTTTTTCTGTCAGGGAGTACCATCCTTCTTTGCCTGATGTTTGGTGTCTTGAAAACTGTTTCGTCTATTTTGTCAGGTTTTGCTTCTTTCAAGCAGGAGGGTGTATCTGATCCTTGAGATTTCGTCTTAGCTGGAAACAGGACTTTCTGCCCTTTGGAGGACGAAGGGGGAAAGCTGAGGCCTCTTCGGTGTGTGCTGCGGGTTGCAGGCTCCGGGGGAGCAGAGAGGGGCGGGCTGGTTAGTGCAGCGGCCTGTCTCAGGGCAGCTGGCATTGCCTTTCTGGGAAACGTGGGGCCTCATGTTGCGTGTGGCAAGCAGTGTGCACAGCTATTGCACTGGGCCTCCAGGCTCCAACTGGGCCAACCTGTCTGGAGGGCTCAGGCTACAAGGCCTCAGCGCCGGTCAGATGGTCTCCTCTGGTGTGTGAGTGTGATGTGTGTGTGTGTTGGGGGGCGGTGGGGGGGGGGGGTTTGGGCCAGGGCTGTTTGCGGGAGAGGAGGGCTCTTGTGTGAGAGCAGGGCTGAGTCCAGGAGTGCTGAGGGGCCGAGGCCGCCAAAACGGGCATTCGGATCTCTGTCCGGCTGGCGGGCTGAAGGTGGGAGTTTTCTGATGAGGGGGTGGGAGCCTTGGAGGGCGTGGGATCCGGGCGCTCTTTCCTTACCGCCGCCCCGCTGTCGCCCGCGGGGCATCGGAACACCTACGTGCTCCGTCAGTGCCTCCCCGTGGGTGAATTCCGGTCGTCCTCTCGGTGGCCTGGTGATGACTGCCACTTAGCACAGCCTCAGAGGCTGAGACTGGATGAATCAGTGGGACCCGCCCAGCGCCTGAGTCCACCGGGATGACCCCGCTCCGTCCTTCCTTCCCTTGCTGCCTCTAGTCCCCTTTCTTTCTCTCTCTCTCCCCACACACACGCCCGTCTCTCCTTTCCATTAGGTTACTACTTCTCTGTGGTACCCTTTTCCCAATACTTTATTGAAGTATATTTTTAAATGAAAAGAGTTTATGTGTAGTTTGAGCTGATAAACTTTACCGATGTATCCTACTCCCATGTGACCACCACCCAGCTGGAGACTGAGAACATCCCCATTAGTCCAGAAAATCGCCTTATGCCCCCTTACCAGTCAATATTGCATCCTGCAAGCTAATCGCTGTCTGATTTCTAGCACCAGACAGTTTGCCTGCTCTTGAACTTCATAGAAGTGGAATCATACAGCATATCCTATTGTGAGGCATTTTGGGGGTCCAGCATGATATTTTTGAGAGTGATCTGAGTCCTTACACGTGCAATGTCACAGAACTTTGTTCCTCTTATTGCTGGGAAGTTTATTCTTTCGATTCTATAGACAAACCAAAATGTATCTGCATATACGCGGGCACATGACATAGCTCATGATGTTCATAGTGGGAAAAAAGGAGCTCAGCGTGGCGGCCTGTCAGCAGAGTGGCGCAGCGGGAGCGTGCTGGGCCCATAACCCAGAGGTCGATGGATCGAAACCATCCTCTGCTAAGCTTCCTTCTTCTAACGCCCAGTTCTTTTCTCCTGGATCGCAGGCACAACATAGCATGAAGAAATCTCGTCAACTTACAGATGCACCTTCTTCTTCGACCACCTCTAGAATCCATTGCCAGCCCCTACCTAATCGTTGTAAACCAGTTAGCGTTTTCCTTTCCCCTCCTTTCCTTTTCTTTTTCTTTTCTTTTCTTTTCTTTTTTTCTTTTTTCTTTTGCCAGTTGGGAGGGGGGGACGGAGGTGGGGAACAATCCATCCTCCTCACTCATTTCAAAAGAGAGGCGAATCTCTAGCCCTTCTCACTCGAGAATAGTTAAAAAATTTACCGTTCGTTTCCAATGGATCAGTATTATTTCTTCCAGGAAATAAAATACACACTTCACTCCAGTTAGGGTTTTATATTTTTCTTTTTACACTCGAAAGAAAAACATTTTTTCCTGATTTCTGCCCGATGACTATGTTGCATTTTTACTTGGGCGCGAGTCTCCTACTACCTTTTGTCGCCTCTTTTTTTTTCGCTCCTATGCATGATTTATCAATTTAGATCAAGTTAATGCGAATGTTTTGTGAATCCTTTTTGAAAGCAATACATGTTGCAATTACCATGAAGACACCATTCGCGTGCACTCTGTGGGGAAAACAGAAGCAAAGGAGTTAAATGTGAAATGGCAGGAGAAAATGAAATGGTGTGTTAAAATAAAAAGATCTGTGCATCACTATCTAACTGTCAAGCTCAGGGGGGAAACACACACATGGGACGTCTTAGGAAAAAAAATTTTTTTCCGTTTTTTGAGGAAAACTTTTAGTGAAAGTGCTCTTTAATTGGGTCCTTACATTATGACAAGGAAGTGTAAATTCCTTCAAACAGGAAGCACCCTAAGT